>NC_068371.1:35997503-36200003 GCF_023724105.1 Carassius gibelio
AATTAGCCCGGGTACCGTTTGGTACCGGTACTAGTACCGGAACATCCCTAGTGAAATCACGCACCTGATGGAATTAACTGCTGCTTAGAGAACCGGCTTTACTGACGAGATGCGCATAACAATCGGCCGATCGTGATCGGAGCACCCCTAAATAAAAAGGAAGAATAATATTATATCCAACTACAAGCAACAGCACAAATAAATATAAAAGAGTAAGATAGAAACAATAAACAGTGATTTTCAGTTGTTGTTGTTGTTGTTTTGTTTTTTAGGCAGGTCTAGCATATGTTTTTAGGTACAGAAATTGAATAAAGTAATCAAATGTAAAACAGCATTGTATATTGGACTGTATAAATTAAAGATTAAAGATTCTTTATTAAAGTTATAAAAGCTTTTAAATCAAGAGCAGTGAGTGATTTCTTTGTTGTTGCTGTTCGGTTAATATTGTAGTAAATCTAGCCAGGACACTTTATGTTGTGGCTAGAGGAATCTACTCTACAGACCAAGCAACACCACAGGGGTAGAAACAGTAATCTTTATTTCATATAATTCATGCAGTTACCAAACATGTCAGACGGGGTCAGGTTCTGAAAGTCCCAAGCACTAATGTTAAACAAATCTGGGCGAACAACACCACCATGGAAGCTGCTAAACAGAGAACCGCAATAAATAGGCCATAAAAAACCTAGCGCACATGCAATAAATAGGCAAAAGCTATGAAACACATATCACCCCCGCAGGACACGCACACGTTCACACAACACGTCACCGTCACACAAAAGACGCCATCAGACTGCCACATAAGAATTTAGTTCATCATAACCCTCCCACCCAATCATTAAATGGCTATACTGCTAGATTTAAAATTACACACACACACACACACACATAAAGAGTTAAAAACTTAACTCTCCCGGGATGCGAGACCCTCCCCCGGGGTCTAGGCTTTGCGCTGGTTGGTAGAGGGGAAAAAGCAAACACCAGTCCAGCGCTCGCGAGGCCTCCGACTGTAGCGAAAATGGAGCCCCACCTTTTCTGAGAAGCCGCGTCGCCTAACGCACTCCTATACATAGACATCATATAAGTAGACGCCCTATTGGCCGCTGGGCGACGAGATTTGCGGCCGCCATCTTGAACCGGTCGTACTCCTAGTTTCGTTGCGTAGCAGCATTTTCCTGTTCTTATCGGCGGAGCATCGCAAGTACGGCTCGGGATTATTTTTCACAAGTAAGATTTAACATTACTATTGTACTATTGGTTGTAGTTTGTCCTTAAATCCAGAGAATTGAGAAGGAGCAAGGATCTTTGATAGTACTGTACTGAAAGCGTAGTTAGCTAACATTAGTTAGACTATGTATCTCAACTCAAGTGTTTCTCACATAACTTACTATTACTATTCAGATCAGAAAGAAGTTCGAAAAAACACTTGTTAGATGCACGAAACTTACTTTTAGCGTTAGGTAACGTTAAGTGCCTAATACCAACACAATCCAATCTGAGTACATACATTGTTCGACAGAACATAATAACTGTTATTTGGGTTTGCGCACGTGATATCAGCAAGTAATGTATATTAAGGTTTCTTTGTTCATATTTTCTCTGTTCTGTATAGTGTATTTGAGTACTGTGTAAAGCGCTAATAAATATGCATGATTTGTATTCTTATTATAAGGTGCTGAGAGCTGCAGAGAGGGTGATCCGCCAAGCTTCAGCAATACGCTCCTCAGGTGTCAACAGTCACAGAAGAGAGAGAGAGTGTGTGTGTGTGTGTGTGTGTGTGTGTGTGTGTGTGTGTGTGTGTGAGAGAGAGAGAGAGAGAACCAGAGCGTATATGTCACAAATTATAATAAATTGTTTCTTCAACTTATTAAATAAATTATTTTACTGCAACTATCTGTTTCTGCTTCTTTATTATATATTTATAGTGTGTGATTTATAAATATTTTACCTCAAATATTTATATTTTGGGCGTCTGGTCATTTATATCTTCTATCAGAATAGAATATGTAACTGAAAAGCCTATTATGAATATTAAAATACGCCGAATCGTGTGTCCTATATCATAACTGCATGAATGACCTTTGCAGCAAAAAAATCCGCGTCAAAATCAGTTAGGAATTCAGTGAGATATGATTAATTTAATGCGCTGACAGCTCATTGCACCTGGCAAACAAGTTACACTGAGTGGAGCTGGCGACCGGTCCAAGATGGCGGCTCCACGGCTCGTTCGTGCCAATAGGCAGTAGCGTTCGATGGGGCGTCTACCTATATGATGTCTATGCTCCTATACCCGTCCTTATCTACAGGTTAGCCCGCTAACTATCTTCACCGCCGGCAACCCTAAACAGCATGCGAACGGCACCCACCCCCCATCCTTGAGTGCAGCTCGGCGTTTAGCAAAAACACTGCTTCCCAGACCCTCTCACGCGTCGCTATGCCGCTCTATTTATTGTTCTCTCTCCTTCACGCTAATCAATGGTCAGGTGCAACAATTATTTACTCAACCCCATCTTCCCTCAAATCCCTCCCGCCCACGCGCAATCATAACAATGCATCTTTACTAGGGCTGGGCGATATATCTAACGATATGATCATGCGCATCTAATCAGTAAAGCTGCTTCCGTGATCACCGCTAAAATCTCCATCACCTGCTTATAATTGGAGTGGCATTTAATAGACAGAGCCGTAGATCGCTGATAAGCCACGCCATATCGCGTTCATTATCGCAGATGAATCGCCTTCAATAATGAACGCGATATGGCGTGGCTTGTCAGCGATCTACGGCTCCGTCTATCAGAGGTGGGACTTTCAAGTCACAAGCAAGTCTTCAAGTCATATCCAAGTCCTCAAAGGGTTAAAGTTAATGAGATAATTAAGTGACTAATTAAATGATGATTGTACATTAGTGATGAACTTCTGCTGTTAACAATCAACATCACTGAAGTAAAGAGAAACACAAGAACTCCCAACTCACAAGAAAGTCCCACCTCTGCTGTCTATTAAATGCCACTCCAATTATAAGCAGGTGATGGAGATTTTAGCGGTGATCACGGAAGCAGCTTTACTGATTAGATGCGCATGATCATATCGTTAGATATATCGCCCAGCCCTAATCTTTACCATGTCACTTCATTACAATATAAAGGCTGTCACTTTAAGAGAATGCACTGATACAGTTGTCTATATTCAGCCGGCTATGTCTGCTGTAGCATACTTACCAAGACGGTCATTTTTAAATATTTTTTGTGCGAATTTGTCCATTTAAACAATTCTTCAAAGAGAGTTTATATTTGCACACGTTCTGAGGCGCGGGTTTGCGAGCACGTACAAATCTTCTCACTGCGCGCGCGCGAGCTCACGTCCTCTGGCTCTTAAATGTTTAAACTGTATTAACGTGTGCTGTTCAGGTCTCATCTGTACGCGCCCGCTATCAGCACCCAGGTGATGACGGAATAAATGACTGCTCATATTCCAGCAGTAATTCACATTGATCAACAGTGAATTGTTTGTCCAGGTTTTTTTTCTTTTTTTTTTTTTCATCGCTATTGTTGTAATGTCTGGGAATCCAGAATGCACATCCATCAACAGAAACATATATTATTTGAACCCAGTTTGTTTTACGTGCTATTTATAACAAACCAGCAAACCATACAGATGCTTTGTCAGATTTAAAAGTTGAACCGCAGTCTCAGCGCGTGCCGTTCAGAATTTTTTCAGCGAACCGTGCCACCCCTAGTGTGTGTGTGTGTGTGTATATATATATATATATATATATATATATATATATATATATATATACATATATACAAAATATATATAGAGATATTGTCCTTTTGTCCTTCTCATTAGTAAGTTACTTTGGATAAAAGCTCTTCTATATGAAAATGTCTATCCTAAATAAGGTCTATGGGTCCTTACAATACAAACAATCAATTGGAAGCGTATTTAAATAAATACATTTATAAAGAAATAACTGTGATAATTGTGCAAGTTGAAAAATTGTATTATTTAAGGTAATGTTATTAAATTGTTCTTTAATGATGATCCCACACCATGTAAAGGAGTCTGTGAACACATAATTTTTGCCCTTTAACAATGACAAACCATGTGTAAAGATAGTTACATAAAAAAAAAAAAAACACACCAATAGTACATTCGTACAGCTCTAATATTGGAACACTGGTAACATGTTGTTGCTGTAGTTTTGTAGCAAACAAAAAAGAGGTGAGACGAATATTGATTCTGTTGTATATTTTTAATGTAAGTTTAACAACCTGAAATAATAATGGCAGTACTTTTTTATTTCTCTCTCTCTCTCTGAAGAAGATACTGGTGTTGTTTTTGTCCACAGCAAAGACATCTGAAGAACTTCCTGTACTGCTGCCTGACCTGAAATAGAATGAGACGAGAGGAGCTGAGTGACTTCATGAGATCAATTTGACTTCTGAACTCATGAACCAGAATCAGTTTGTTCATAATAAACAGGTAAAAAAAGGAACACTGTAAAAAATTGCTGCAAAAAATGACATATTCTGACAGTGACAAACTGACCATAAAATCTGACAAACAGACCATGAAATGAAACTACAGCTGACTTCAGCCACAGCTTTAGATGAAAACAACTGGTATAAATAGCAGAGGATGATTGAACAACTCCAGATTTCAATATTCACGCATTACAGTCTCACTTTATGTCTATCATATATCTACAAACATTCTTTGGTGATCAGGGTTTGCTTTAGTTGTGCCCTTTACCTTTGATGTTTTCATCTTAGTTTGTTTCTGCCTGTTGTTACTGTTTTTATAAAGCACTTTCATTATAGCAAGAAGAGATTCAATGATCTCATCACTATGATAGTTGTGATAGAACAAGATACATTTCCATGGAAAATAAAAAATAAAAATAGTATGCACAGAATCTTTGTAACAACAACATCACTTAGACAGGACAGAGAAATTAGAAAAAATACAGCACAACTTTAGGAAAATGAAAAGAAAAAAGCAGCTGAACATCAGTGATTATGGTTTATCATTGAGTGAAGAACAAACTCTACTCTCCTGCACAATGGTGAACCACAAAATTACATTAAACTAATATACCTCTTTTGTGCAAAAACCATTTAATACAGTTGAGCATAGGTGGGAAGTCCAGGGGCCAAAGAGCTGTTTAAAAGCTAAAAACACTGTGCAGTTTTACAAAGCCTTCATTATGATGCACAAAAGAAAAAAATAATTGTCCCTGAAATAATTGTTTTGTTAAATTAACCTGATCTTTAGGCTAACAGACGAACAACCCACTACATTTAATAAATGAGCTGGATTATCCACAGTGGGAGGATCAGGTGTTCAGATAGAAGAATTAATTATGAATTAAATAATTTTTGAAAAATGCTTTGCAGTGCTTTGTTCAATTTGCACCATCAAAATTAACAAAATGAAAAATTGGCTTCAAACTTTCATTTTCCATTTCTTTGATAAATTTCAAAGTAAGCTGTTTAATAAAGGTGTTCTATTCTATAAGTTCAGTGTAATGAAAGTGTGTAATATATTAAACTGATACAGTAATTGTCAGGTAAAATACTATTACAAACATTATTAAATTGTCAACCATTGCCTTTTTAATTACATTTTTACCTTTAAAATTGTTATATTGCAAAGCAAAATATATTTCACATGCAGTACATGCATCTTCAAGAAACATCTAAAAACACATCTCTTCCATCTTTATTTGACCCTCGAACTCTAGCACTGTCTATTCTAATTATGTTTGATCTATTTTTATTATTTTTATTTAAAAACGAAAAAAAAAAAAAAAAAAAAAAAACACTTGGCACCCTCTGGCACTCTTCATTCATTTTCTGTATTCTTTTTCCATTATATCTACTTGTTTTCTTTGTATGTGTTTATGTATTTATGGATGTTTGTTGTGTGTATGTGTGTATATATATATATATATATATATATATATATATATATATATATATATATATATATATATATATATATATATAGGGATAGCATAGACTAGTCGAGTAGTCGAGTGATCGATTACTTCAACTACTAGTCGGCGCTGTCGGAAACAATTGACTCGAGCATGCATTAACCAAAATGCATGCACAGAGATTGCAAGTACAGATGAATTTTAGGATTACAATACTTTGTGTAGCTGTTACTTTCTATGACTTTATCAATGTTGCATGTAAAATTAAAATATGTAATGTAATAATTAGGAGTGTGTCCAAAGCAGAATACTTTATTTGGAATGGCAAGGATAATGTCTTCAAAAACTGACGAGGAATAATTCTGCCTGAATATTCGGCTGAAGCTGGCACAGTCAGTTGAGGGGATCAGCACAATATTATACACAGACCACTAAAGTCACGTAATTAGTGTGTGAAGTGAATGAATGCAAGCTTTATGAATGAAAAGACTATAAATCAAACACAGCATTGCTGTTGCCTCTCTGTGGATCTCTCAGAAATCAGAGCTTGGCAAGAGTAATATCACCTATAATCATACATCATTCACGTTATATTATTTATATATATTTAAAAAGCAATGATTTAAACCACAGACTACGATATGAAATGAATGAATGGAACAAGCACAGCGTTTTTTGTTATTGGACAAAATGCAGGTGATCCCGAAAAAAAAAAAAAATAAGTTGTTCTTTAGCCCCATAATGAACATGCGGAAGTGACCGCATATTGGATAGACTACAGTATTCTAAAGTTCCAGATATAAAGTTCCGGACGCAACAACCCAAGATTGTAGAATTGAAAATTAAACTGAGAAACAATTATCCATTTGGGAATTATTCCAAAGAAATGGAAAATGAAAGTTTGAAGCCAATTTTTCATTTTGTTAATTTTGATGGTGCAAATTGAACAAAGCACTGCAAAGCGTTACACGGACCGTATCAGTATTGTTTTCATTTATATAACATGACAAGACAATTATTGTTACATATAATTATCTGTCATGCAGTTGATAAATGACACCGCAATAAATGTGTCTGCTGTGTGCCATTTTACAATTTGTCACGCTGTCTGGTCTCTGTTTCCCTGGGTGTCCACTAGTGGGCTCACTTCCCCTTAGGCACCTCACCGTAGGCACTACAATTCCCACTAGCCTTGTCCCTTTATCACAGTAATTGCATTCCTGTTAATTGCACCAGGTGCCTTAACTTATTAGTCATTAGCCTCCCTATATTAACCAGTCTTTTCCTGTTGTCTGCATGGAGTCCTTTCCTTCCGTTTCCTTCCGTACCCAGTCTTCTCGTCTTCCGAGATTCCTCGCATTCCGAGTTCCTGTTCCTGTTCCCTTCCTGTTCCTTCCCTGTTTGCTATTTTTTGGATTGTTTTCTGGTTTTGACCCTGGCTTGTTGGATTACTATTTGGATTACCCTAAATAAAGAACATACTGCAATTGGATCCCTCTTTCCCTGTGTTTCACTGGGTCCCGATCGTCACACAATTTTATGAAACTTAACTTTTTTTTTACTACATTGCAAAACATAAACTTTTCCCCTCCCCTTTATTTAAGGAGAATATTTTAAAGTGAAGAAATCGAGAAACTTTTATTTCTACCAGCCAGTGATGATTCTGGAAGGACACATCTGTAATCTGTTGCTAAGGTAACAAACAAAATTTCATGATCATCGTGCTCTTATTTTATGCAGTTGTCTCACAGTTAACAATAGCGAGCGCGGATGGGAGAATTGCTGAAGGTTTTTTTCTTTTTTTTTTTACAACTGGGATGGTGCCCTACCACTGGCCCCCCTGCTCCCAGTAAATTACTGTTATTTAACGGCACCATTTTTTACACTGATATTTATTGGCAACTGTGTTGCTAGTAAATTACTGTGAAATCAAGGAAAAACAGATATATATGGTAAAACGTAACAGTCAGATTTACTAAACCAATCAAAAAGTTATTTTCACTGAAATATTGGTGAAGGTCCATAGAAAATTTTTTATGCAAAGTCACAAACTGATAATGAGGATAAATATTTAACTGTTAGTTTAATGCAGTCTTGTGGGTAATCATTGTGCTAGAGAGTAGAGCCTGTGCTTCAGTCAATGATGAGCCACAAACACTGATGTGCGTTGTCAGTGCGTTCCACTGCAGCAGTGCAGCGATTGTTTACGTACTGCGTAGCGGACTGCAAACATGTCCTGTGAGAAAGCAAAATGAGTATGAGTCCGTTCTGCTTTAGCACCACATATGTAATGCACACGGACTGCATACGCACTGCAGATGGATTATGTATGAAACAAGCGTCAATGTTTCCATTGGGAAGCTTCTTACAAAAAAAAAAAATTTCCCTGAAGCAAACCCGGCGGCTTCGGCTGCATCCATGTTAGCACGTCATATTTGATGTGGTAATTTCACATTAGGCATACACACAGCTTTGAAGACTCGTTCTCTCCCCCTAGAGTGCAATTTGGTTAGGCATACATCCGAACTAAAATATCAAGGTGAAAGTCATCAAAGCTTGCCTAGTATAGACCCAGCTCTCAACGCAACTTTGAGAATAAATTAAAGGCGATATTTTTTTTATCGCCCGATAAGAGTCTCCCGTTAATGCAGCACGCTAACACCGATAACGGCCTACCACTAGTTCTTAGCTTTTACAGGTTGTTATCAAGGTATAACATACCTCGGAATGTCGCGACTGATCAATCAGAATCAAGTATTTGATTGTGCTTTTCACATTCATCAATTAACTGTTATTTAGTTTGCTGTATTTTACTGTAATCTATTTTAATGCAATTAGCATGATTTTTATGGATTTTATCAGCAACATTTTTTGGCAGTGAAATTCTGTTAATTCTAAAGAATTTAGTGTGTGTTTAAAGAGGTGTGCATTTTCATATGCAAACACTTTTTCTTATACTGTCTATGGAGGTTTATTGATGTATTTATAGAATAGGAAGGAACAAATTCTGACCTCATTATTGAGGACACAGTAGATCAGGAAGATGAAGGTTCCCTGCTGGGAGTTCAAGATCAGGAAGAGGATCTCCAGCACCTCACTGTCATTAGTAAAGAAACCCAGAATCCAGGAGCAACCAAGAACCACAAACTGAGCCAGAGTTTTAAATGCCATTATCCTGCAGAGAAACAAAGAAACAAAAAGAGTTAATGTGTCTATATTGACTACATGATCTCTTTTATAGACTGATTTAATTATGAGTCATAATGTTTGTTACTTGGTTTGTTTTATTTGTGAAATGTTTGAATTTAGATTTTTGAGAGTTGAGTTCAGAGTGAGGACGATCTTGATGAAGAGAATCGTGTTTGTCTGCAAAGAAAAAAAAAACAACGTAATTAATTCTGTTGTTTTCCTATTAATACAAGAACAATTAAATTGTGTTTACTGTTAGTATCATGCAAACAGGTCCAAGAAAACTTGAGATGAAGCCTTTGTCTATTTTTATCCAGCACCTGTTTGAAGGAAGATACAGTAAAATAATAAATGTACAGATATGGATGAAGATGTTGAGCAAAGAGTTACTTCAACTGAACTTACATTTCACTTCCGTAGCCTTTAGGATCCACCACAACAGACACAGATACAACAACCAGAGCAACCACATATCCCATTACACACAGGAATTCTCTGCTAAGCACCGTCCTATTAATGGAGCTGATCTGTGATAAGTTCTCCACGCAGATGAAGAGCAGCACAGCTTCAATGAACATCCAAACAAATCCGGAGAGAAAGAGGAATTGCAGAAGGCCTGAGATCACGGCACACAGCACCTGGAGACCATGAGATATGGTTATGATGATTCTCAGTGAGTCTGTGCTGAGCTGTAGGGCTTCATCATTCTCACCTGCAGAGGACGTATGAGGCTCAGGAACTGCTGTGTGAGCAGAAACAGAAGGTGAGCCAACAGAAGACTGATGCAGATGTTGATTCGAGCCACATTATTCACTCCAGGACTCCACCGACAAAGGGCAAAGGTCAACAGGGCCAAACTGAAGAACACCAGCCCCACGATCACACACACCAAATTCAACAGCTCCATTAGTGAGTCGCTCTGAGAAAACATGTGAGAGAACATGAGTACCGAATCTGTGCTGTTCTTCAGTGTTCACTAGAAATGTTCTGTACCTTTCGTGGGCGGCTGGTTTGCATGATGAGAGCGAATGTGGACAGATGATCACAGGAACACACAGTGTAGCTGCTGGTGGTCGTTAAAACAGAACAACCATCTACAATCCACTCGCTGATATTCCAGTATACACAGGACAGAGAACCGTTTGGATCAAACTCCTGCAGAAAGATGAAGAAAGTATCAGAACACTAAATAATATATGTTTTCAGATGTTCATCAATGCTCTGATAAAACAAAAGCACATTTCAGTCTCTCACTCTGATGTGTTTGAGGGTGAAGATGACTGGTTTAGTTAGTGTAGTGTTGGAGGTTTTGGGAAGAGTAGCTGAGGTCACAGTGGACATCATGGTTTTAATCGTGTCCTTTGGTGTGTTGAAGAAGTCTGGCTTCAGTAGATTCTCCATCGTGTTGTAGCTCATGAAAGCCACAGCAGCTGATCCTGTGTGACAGAAACTCATATATAAATGTCCATTCAACAAAACAACAACAACAAAGATAATAATAATAATAAGACCCTAAGTAAATGGGGTTTAGTGGTATTATGTCTCGTTCTTTAGTTTATTTATATATTTTATAAAATGACATCAAGACATTTAATGTACTTGTTTTATTGTTGTTCTTGGCAATCCCAATGAGATCAATGTCCACAGAAGAATTTGACGTGTCGAGTTGAGGGATTTTATCTAAGGTGACCTGTGGTCCAACCATGAAGACTTGTCCCTCTGATTAAAAAAATACAGTCATGTGAATGATATTATTAACAATAAGGTCATGTAAAAAGGTAAAAATTTATTTCACAGGTCTTCTAGACTTGAGCATATTAAGTCAGTCTATTCATAGTTTGGTTTTCACTTACCCACAGTGTCAAGTGTAAAATTGACATAGACACTTGTGTTTGTTGGTCTCACCAGCATGGAAACGAGTTTCTCACTGGCTTTTAACAGACGGTTTCCATCTGACACAAGTTTATTTGGGTCAGCTGATGATGAGGTTACAACCTTCTCTGTAGCGTTGAGGACCACATCCAAAATTTTTGTCACTTCCTATTTTTTAGTGATCATTGATTATTTGTAAAATTGGAACAAAAGGATGAAAGTATCATTACAGTATGTTCTATATATGTGACAAATTATGTTTTTTGTCCTTTTTCTCTTACGATCAAAGGAAGCACTTCAACTGTTGAGTTTTCTATCAGGCCAAGAAGATTTTCTACACATTTTCCTGTGATCTGAAATCAAAAATAAGCTTTATAAGTAAAAGGTATTTTCTTTCTTTCTTTCTTTGGTTAATTTTTGGTTTTCTCCAAATAAAATAAACAAAAATCATTCAAAATATTATATATCTACTGTATGCGCCAAACCATCAACATTGACAAAAACACAAAACTGTGTACTCTGCATTATTGTGTTTTTTTTTTTTTTAAGTTGGAATGAGTCCAACCCCCTAGTCCCACTATCAGAAACTCAACGTACCTTACAGTCTTCCAGCATTGTGGTATTTAGATCTAGAATGAGGAAACTCAAATAAATAAACTCAGATATTAAATAAAAAAGTTCATTTCAAACTCAAACTTTAATAAAATTAGACAGTCTGTGACTATGATCAGACTGTAGAATTTGTGGTTATGAGATCTGTACAATGGCTGTTGATGGCTGGATTAATCTGTTAAGGTTCTGAGTGAGAGAGAAGACCCAAACACAGGATACCCATCTAATGTAATTTTGTTACAAGAATGTTCTCCAAATATTCTGTGTTGGTTCTAGGAACATTAAAAATGTCCAGTTTTCTTGACGTTAGAGTAACATTTTTAAAAGGTATGATGTTCCTCAAACATTCTGTCAACTTGATTTTGGATGCATGTTATTTAATGGTTAGTATGATGTTCCTGAAACGTTTAATGATTCAAACACCTGCTGTGAACAAGCACTGAATGAAAGAGAAATAAGAACACAAACTATAACATTCTTCAGCCACAATCTTAAATGAACTGAAGATACAAGACTTCATATCTCTCAAGATCTGATGAAACAACTCAAACAACAGTCAATATAACTGATCTAGTTTCGTTTACTGAAAACATCTGTAATTGCTGCAAAAAAAAAAAAAAAAAAAGCAGTTCAACAAAAGTCAAGGGTTTAGAGCCCAACTAAATCTAACACTAATCTCCATGATGGTGATTTCAAACAAAACATTTTCAATAAGAGGTCAACATCTAAACCTCTGTTAAATCTCAATATGATATTTTTTAGACATGTGACAGAAATAAAGTAAATCAAATTAGTAATACGGTGAGTGAAGCTTGTAATGCTGTTTGTGGAGTTGTTTAATGAGATCTTGAGAGTCTTTTATCTTCAGTTCATCTAAGGCTGTAGCTGAAGAAAGTTGTAGTTTGTGTTCTTGTTTCTCTTTCAATTCTTGTTCACAGCAAGTGTTTGAATGTTTGAATGTTTCAGGAACATCATACTAACCTTTAAATAACACACTAACATTAAGGAAACTGTGCATTTGTATGTTCTTGGAATGTTACAAGAATGTTGAATTTTAAATCAAAATTAAGTTGAAAGAAGGTTTGAGGAACATCATAACTTTAAAACACAGTCCTCTAACGTCAAGAAAACTGGACAATTTGAATGTTCCTAGAACCAACATGGAATATTTGGAGAACGTTCTTGTAAAACAATTCTGTTTGGCTGGGTAAAAGGTGAAAATGTCTATTAACAGGGCGGTCGACAATGCACAAGAATGTAAGGAGAATAACAAGGGCAGGGCATTCAATAGTGATGTCTGATTATTGAATTAATCCTTATTTTGAGTCAGTTCTCAGGAAGTAACCAGTTGAGCTAGTCCACAAAGTGAACTGAATCAAACTTTAGTTCCAGGATGATGATGTAAGATCCACAGCTGAAGCAGCACACTCAATTTAAAAACTAAATTAAACTAATGAGCCAGTTCAACCAACTGTTGAAATTTGCAGAGGATTACTGAGGATTATAACTAGTGAGCTGTTGACATTATGCACATGTGCCCAACATTAACAAGAAATTGTTATGAAAACAGAAAAGGATGAAATAATGTCAGGCATCATCCTCACCTTTAATTGAAGATGTTGTAGAAGTGACTGATTGTAGAGGAACTGGAACAGTAACAGGGGGAAACAGATATTAAATTGAACTCAGATGATGAAGTTAAGTGTTCCTCATGAATAAGACCATTATGATGGGTTTCTTTAGAAAGGCCACATCCAGCCCACTTACCTGTAGAAGTAAATGACTGTAGGTGATCTGTAGAAATGACTAGTGATATTTAAAAGATGTAATAAGGTGGCAATTCAGATTCATGAAGATAATAATAATTATGGAGGGTTGTGTTTCAATATTACAGTCCTGTGGAACTCTGTCCTCACCTGTAGATGTTGAAAGTGTAGATGTGACTGGCTGTAAAGAAACTAAAACAAAAACAAATTGAATCATGTTGAATCAGAATCAGATGTTGAATTACTGTGTTCTTCATGAAAACATAAATAACTAGGGATAGCGATGCTTCATCATCCTCACCTGTAGTAGTAGAAATTGTAGATGCTGTGGAAGTGATCGGCTGTAAAGAGACTGAAAAATAACACAAAAACAGATGGTAAATTAGAATTAGATGCTGAATTAACTTTTCATGAAAAAAGGTTACATTCAGTCTAGTATCATTCTTACTTGTAGTAGCGGGGCTGGTAGATGTTGTGGAGTTGACCGGCTGTAGAGGAACTGACCCAATAACAGATGGAAACATATGTTAAATGAGATGCAAAGGATAAACTAGTGAGTTTCCCTTTTAGGAAACTCAGAGGTGGAGAGTCCAGGGGTCAGAAAGTAAAAGTCCTGCCATATTTTTGTTCCACCCATGAACCCAGCAGCTGATTTCACCAGAGGAGGAATCAAGTCATTCCTTTCAAGTCACAAACAAGTCTTGAGTCAAATCCCAAGTCCTCAAAGAGATAAAGTCAATGAGATAATTAAGTGACTAATTAAATGATAATTCTGCATTAGAGATGAACACCTGCTGTTAACAATCAACATCACTGAAGAAAAGAGAAACACAAGAACTACAATTGACTTTAAGCACAGCCTTGGATGAAATCAACTGGAAGAAAAAAACTGAATCCACCATCATGGAGATCAGTGTTTGCTTTAGTTGGGCTCTTGATCCTTTTAATAATTCAAAGTAATTTGCTTTTAAACACTTGCTGTTGTGTTACGTAGTAAACATTAACACATTGCTGAATTAAAAGCTTGAAGTAGAAAATTTAATTGCCCTTTTTTTATCTAAAACATTTTAATTAACTTCATGAAGGTGTCTCTCTTGGGTTTGTTAAATTATGTTCAGCAATTACTGAACTACAAAAAAGTCCTATTAAACAAATATTATTGTAATGCTTAAATATTGGGGGAAAAAATTGTACAGGCTCGGGATTTTAGACATGAGCACTTATCATATGATCCTCAACAGTGGTTACAATAATTATTCATGCTACAGTGCATAATCAGAGTTTTTACTATGGTGTTACCCAGCATGCACTTCAACTTGAAGTGTTTTGTTGATTGTCACCATTGTTGAGATTCATATGCTGGGTCATGATGTCTGTGCGTCTTATTAGGAAAAGATTTCGAAAAAATGTATATTTATTACATACATTAGGAAATGTATTCATTATAGTGATTAAACCAACGGTTCCACAAGGTAGGTTATTTAAAAACTGGACATTTGTTAATAATAAATACATAAAATTGTTTTGGAAATAAACAGGCTGATGCCTAATAATTACTTCATCATGTAAAAGGAGCTAGTAACGGTTTTCTGCAAAGCACAGATCGCACTGTTTTATAACAGCACATGTACTTTTACAGAGAAATATCTAACATAAGAAACCAAAGGTCAAGAGCCCAACTGAAGCAAACACTGATCTCAATGATGGTGGCATAATTTTAACCAATAAAACATCAGCATCTGATCCTCTGTAACGCACAATAACAGCAGGTGTTCATCACCAATGCACAATCATCATTTAATTAGTCTCTTAATTATCTCATTGACTTTAACTCTTTGAGGACTTGGGATTTGAGTTGAGACTAGTTTGTGACTTGGAAGGAATGACTTGTTTCCTCCTCTGGTGAAATCAGCTGCTGAGTTCATGGGTGGAGCAAAAATGTGGCAGGACTTTTACTTTCTGACCCCTGGACTCTCCACCTCTGAGGAAACTCCACATTGCGTCCTTTAGTAGACACAATGGGGAATATTGCCTGCATGACCGGTGTCTAAAGCACATGTGAAACAACAGCAATCTTATTTGTCCATGAGGCCTGTGACATCATAGATAGATGCCCAGAAGCATAAAAGGGCACCTGCTGAATAGGTCATCAACTTTTGTCTTCAGGAAAATTATTCTGGTTCCGGTTCTGTTTGAAGTGCATGTGATAGACCAAGGCAGGTGAGCATTGTAAAAAGTGTTTACCTCCGTGCCCGAGGACACTTGAAGACACACTATATGCATCCTGTGTCTTGGTCAAGGGCTTGTGCATTTGGTGCTCGTGGGCTCTGAATGTGCTCCTTGTGAGTGTTTCCAATGTAAAAACTCAGTTTGCGCTTATCCCTCTCCTCAAAAGATGAGTAACAAGTGTCTATTCGTGGGATTCATCTGTTCTTTTTATGAGTTACCATGGCACAGTTGACCCCAGCTTTTGGTTATTGCTTTGATCTGAAGGATCCGCACAGTCTCTCTCAATGGGTTGTCAGATGCAGTAGACAACATTTGGGTTGGTATAATCACAGTGTCATTTCAGCCATGATCTTGTGGGATCAGCCCTGAGTTTTATTGGCACTGTTTTCATCAGGGTATCATTTTGGACTAATGATGTTTAGGTGTTCGCGCTTAACAAATCATTTACCAATGGTCCGGATCTCCATCTTGTGATCTCCTTGTCAATAACACAGTGCTTCTCTAGCCTACTGTGGGACTGACACTGATTGGGGACTTTCTTATTACCCTCAGATGGTTATATTCCAGCTATTATTATGGCAGGACGGGCTTACCTAATACAGCTTTCTGATGCTATCTCTGTTTTAACTGGCAAGTTGCAGTGAGCCCTCTCCTGGATTCATAGATATCTGTGGATAGCTATTTGCTAGCCGTTCCCCTTTCCTAGAACCTAGCTATCTGAGGATAGCTTTGAGCTAGCTGTTCCCCTTTCCTAGAGCCTAGTTATCTGAGGATAGCTATGTGCTAGCTCAGTGATTGTTCCTGCTTAAGGTTTAAAGGAGTGGTTTCTTTGAGCCCTTTCACTGTAAAAAAATATTCACTTTATTTACTCAATAAAATTGTTTCAAATTTTACATCCAATATTATTAATTAATTTTAACACATTAATATTAATTAGAAATTATCAAATTAGATGCTTAAAAGCAACCATTCAAAATGAGTAAAATAAAATAACAAATTAAGTAAAATTTACACAAAAATATTGATTTCATTGAAAAAAAATTGCTGCACTAGGCTGAAGTATACTATGTTATACATGCCAGGCCAGTAGTTGGCAATCATGAAACACCCTAAAAAAAAATATATGCATGCACATGACGTCAACTTCAGGACGCCTGTTGTTGATAAGTCACAACCAACTCAGAAATCCAGATCAAATTATGTCAAAACAAACAATTCCCCCTGACCTTATTCTTTATTGGCTTGTCTAGCTGCTGTATCAAATAAACAGCAAAAAACAAACACACGTTTAAGGGTCAGGAGCCCAACTAAAGCAAACACTGACCACGGTAATGGTAACCAAAATGTAGATGATTATCCTTGAGTGATTCTGTTTGTTAACATAAGGTGTCTTCATTAACTCTGTTTTGGGGGTTTGGAAACATAAGCCTTTGAACATCCCAGATAACCCAATCTTTTTGGTCTTGGAAGCTTTGCAGGAAAAACTTACCTGGCTATTCGGGCTAGCTAGGAGCCTTTATAAGACTCTTAGGACATCTCAGGATATAGCTAGTGATGGCAAGATAAAGCCTAAGGAAGCATTAAGTGTTTCTGCCAAGTGGTTCACAAAAGGGTTAATTTCTGGAAACTTAATTTGCTCACAATACCACATGGTGGCCAACAAGTGTAAAACAAGTAGATATATTACAGACAGAGGTGTAAAGTCCAGGGGTCAGAAAGTAAAAGTCCTGCCATATTTTGGTTCCACTCATGAACTCAGCAGCTGATTTCATCAGAGAAACCTAGTTATTCCTTCCAAGTCACAACGAGTCTCAAATTTAAGTGATGTTTTTAAATGTTTTAAGTTTACATAAACTTAAAAAAAATTATTCTAGTTGCCTTAAATTATCTCAGAGTTATCTTAAATAATTATATTTCTGAACTTATAATTAGGGAGTAATTCACTCATAATTTTATCTATTTTTCAACTCCTATAATGTGGGAAATACACTCAAAATTAGGCTTTTGCTGTCCATCCTCAGTCTAACCACAGGCTCTACTCTTCACCACAACGGTAACACTACAAATCCAACATAACAAACTTTTGTAAAATCTAATATAACACAACATTTATGTATTAACTTAAGTCCTTCTATGTTAATCTTGTGTAAAAACACACAAAATAACACTTAATTTCTAAATTTATTTTCCTTGTTTTCTGAAGAAAGCATGATGGGAACTAGAAAACACAATCATATCATGTAGAAGTAGAACTGATAGATGTTGTGGATGTGACTGGCTGTAAAGAGGCTGAAAAAAACCCCAACAAGAACAGATGAAAAATAAGAATTCCTCATGAAAAAAATAATCATGAGGGGTTCTTTTTAAGAGATACATTCAGTCAAGAATCATCCTCACCTGTAGATGTTGTGGAAGTGACCAGATGTAGAGGAACTGAAACAATAAAAGATGGAAACATATGTTGAGTCAGAATCAGATGATCAATATCTGTGCTCTTCATGAAGACAATATTAATTATGGAGAGTTGTACTTGAATATTACAGTGCACTTCAGCATCATCCTCACCTGTGGAAGTAGAACTGATAGATGTTGTAGAAGTGAACGGTTGGAAAGAGGCTGGAAAAATAATGAAAACAGATAATAAGAATTAGATGCTGAATTACTGTTATTCAAATTAAAATTGAGGGGTTTCTTTAAAAAGTTACATTCAGTCGAGAATCATCCACACCTGTAGTAGTGGGACTGGTAGATGTTGTGGAAGTGACCGGCTGTAAAGAAACTGAAACGATAACAGATGGAAACAGCTGTTAAATCAGACTCAAATGCTGAATTACTGTTATAAAATAATAATAATAATAATAATAATAATAATAATAATAGATTAATTAAGAGTGGTTTCTTTTAAAAGGTTACATTCAGTCCAGAATCAACCTCACTTGTAGAAGTAGAATTGGTAGATGTTGTGAAAGTGACCGGCTGTAAAGAAACTGAAACAAACACAGATGCAAACAGATGTTAAATTAGAATCAGACGCTCAATTACTATGCTCTTCATAAAGACAATATTAATTATGGACAGTTGTACTTCAATATTACAGTGCAGTCCAGCATCATCCTCACCTGTGGAAGTAGAACTGATAGAAGTTGTGGAAGTGAATGATTGTAAAGAGGCTGAAAAAAATAAAGAAAACAGATAATAAATCAGAATTAGATGCTGAACTACTTTTATTCAAAATAAAATTGAGGTGTTTCTTTAAAGAGGTTACATTCAGTCCAGAAACATCCCTACCTGTAGAAGTATAACTGGTAGATTTTGTGGAAGTGACCGGCTGTAAAGAAACTGAAACGATAACAGATGGAAACAGCTGTTAAATCAGACTCAAATGCTGAATTACAACTCAGTTACCACAGCCACACAAATTCTAAAGTTTATAACTGAAGGGGTCAAGATCCCAACTAAAGCAAACACTGACCACTATAATGGTGACACACAAATTGTGATTTTCTCGTTTGTTGATTCTGCTTGTTAACATCAGGTGTCTTCAATAATGGTCAATCATAACTCAATTAACTTCTTAATTATCTCATTAACTTCAACTCTGCTTAAGTGTTACTTTTAACACTGCTTCAGTTTTTATATGTGTCCACTGGTGATTTTGCTGTGTAGAGGGGTTTCTTTTGAAAGGTTACTTTCAGTCTAGAATAATCCTCTCACCAGTAGATGTTGAACTAGTAGATGTTGTGGAAGTGACCGGCTGTAAAGAGTCTGAAACAAACACAAACATATGTTAAATCAGAATCAGACTCTGAATTACTATGCTCTTCATGAAGACAATATTAATTATGGACAGTTGTACTTCAATATTACAGTGTAATCCAGGATCATCCTCACCTGTAGTGGGACTGGTAGATGTTGTAAAAGTGACCGGCTGTAAAGAGACTGAAACAAAAACAGAGGAGTCATGCTAAATCAGAAACAGATGGTGCATTACTGTGGTTTTCAAGAAGACATTAATCATTATTAATGTTTGTGCTTAAGTATTACAGGCCTGTCCATTATCATCCACACCTGTTGTAATGGGACTGATAGATGTTGTGGAACTGACTGGCTGTAGAGGAACTGAAATGATAACAGATGAAAACAGATGTTAAGTCAGACTCAAATGCTCAATTACTGTTATTTATATAAAATAATGAGAATAATAAACATCTTTCAAAAGATTACATTCAGTCTAGAATCATCCTCACCAGTAGATGTTGAACTGGTAGATGATGTGGAAGTGACCGACTGTAAAGAGTCTGAAAAACAAAAACAAATGCAAACATATGTTAAATTAGAATCAGACTATCAATTACTATGCTCTTCATTAAGACAATATTAATTATGGACAGTTTTATTTCAATATTACAGTGCAATCCAGCATCCTCCTCACCTGTAGTGGGACTGGTAGATGTTGTGGAAGTGAGCAGCTGTAAAGAGACTGAAACAAAAACAGAGGAGTCATGCTATATCAGAAACAGATGGTGCATTACTGTGCTTTTCAAGAAGACATTAATCATTATTAACGTTTGTGCTTCAGTATTAAAGTCCTGTCCATTATCATCCAAACCTTTAGTAGTGGAACTGGTAGATGTTGTGGAAGTGACCGGCTGTAGAGGAACTGAAATGATAACAGATGAAAATAGATTTTAAGTCAGACTCAAATGCTGAATTACACTGTAAAAAGTGATACTCTATATTTACTCAATTAAATTGTGGCAACAGATTACAAGCAATATTGTTAATTACCTTTAACACATTAGAATTAATTAGAATTAATCAAATGAGATGCTTAAAAGCAATTATTCAAAATGAGTAAAATAACATGAAAAAAATAAATAAAATGTATTCAAAAATATCGGTTTTGTTGGATAAAACGAGAAGCACCCAGCTGCAGCCTGCATATAGAGGCGGGGTTGCACATGTTAACCCGCCCCATGCCTACTGTGATTGGTTTGACCATCTTTCATAGGCATACATGATAGGAAATGTGTGTGTAGTTGGTGTACACTGTTAAAAATAATACACTACATTTAATTAATAAAATCATGGCAACAGATTACAAGCAATATTATTAATTAAATTTAACACATAAAATTTCTTTAGAATTAATCAAATGAGATACTTAGAAATTAACCATTCAAAATGAGTTAAATAGCACAAAAATAAGCTAAGTTTAAACAAATACAAACAACAACAGAAAAAATAACATTTCAGTAGTTGGCGACTAAGAAACACAGCGCAAAAATGTAATCCACAAATTCATTACATGGAGATGATACAGGCATCATGTTCAAAAGCTTATGTTGTCAAGCTACCAAAACAGAATCACTGCAGGAGATTAATCTACATTTTGGTTACCATTACGCTGGTCAGTGTTTGCTGTAGTTGGGATCTTGACCCTTAACCTTTTAAACAAAACTTTTTTGGTTGCTGTAATTGTGAGATTGCCACTAGATAAGCCAACAAAGAGTAAGATCAGGTGGTGTTGTTTGTTTTGACAGCATTTGGTCTGGATTTCTGAGTTGGTTTTGTCTTACAAGCAACAGTTGTCGTATGTTTGAACAGCAAAAGGTCTGGACATTAAAAAAAAAGTATTTAGGCACACAGACATCAAGAATCAGCCTGAGAACCTCAACAATGGTGACCATCAAAAAGCTTGTTGCACTGCATTCTGGGGGCCGCCAATCAAAACTAATTTATGGATCCCATCATGCTGTCTGTCACCATTCTTGAGAATCATATGCTGGTTCTTGATGTCACTTAGTGCCAAAGAGAAAGTTTCCCTTCTCCGTCACAATTTTGAGAAAACCGAATTCTTAAACTCTGGATTTCACATAACAATCCAGGTCTTCTATTTCAGAACTACAGGTGTTGCTTTAATGAATGTCAATTTGTTTCCAAGAACAGGCTCAATTTATAACACTCAGGCCAAACAAAGATTATGCTAAATTATAACCAGGACACCGCAATTCTCTTGGCAAGTCTAGCTGTTATAATTCAGTTACAAGAGCCATACAAAATGTAACATTAAAAAGTCAAGGGTCAAGAACCCAACTAAAGCAAACACTGACCACTATAATGGTAACCCTATAAGTGTAACCTTTTTTTCCTTCAGTGATTCTTTGTGAACCTTAGGTGTCTTCAATAACTCTGTTTTGGGGGAACACACACTTCTGAACATGATGCCTGTATCATATCTATGTAAGCAAAAAAATGTGAACATGTATAGTGTTTCATGATCGCCCACTACTGGCCTGGTATGTATAACATAGTATTATTTAGCATAGTGTTTTTTGTTTGTTTGTTTTCAATAAAATCAATATTTTTGTGAAAATTTTACTTAATTTTTTCATGTTATTCTACTCATTTTGAATTGTTGCTTGTAACCATCTAATTTGATTATTTATAATTAATTATAAAGTGTTAAATGTAATTAATAATATTGAATGTAACATTTTAAACAATTTTATTGAGTAAATAAAGTGAATCATTTTTTACAGTGTACTGTTATTCATATAAAATAATAATAATAATAAACATCTTTCAAAAGATTACATTCAGTCTAGAATCGTCCTCACCAGTAGATGTTGAACTGGTAGATGTTGTGGAAGTGACCGACTGTAAAGAGTCTGAAAAAAAACAACAAGAACAAATGCAAACATATGTTAAATTAGAATCAGATGCTTAATTACTATGCTCTTCATAAAGACAATATTAAATATGTACAGTTTCATTTCAATATTACAGTGCAATCCAGCATCATCTTCACCTGTAGTGGGACTGGTATATGTTGTGGAAGTGACCGGCTGTAAAGAGACTGAAACAAAAACAGAGGAGTCATGCTAAATCAGAAACAGATGGTGCATTACTGTGCTCTACAACAAGACATTAATAATTCTAAACATTTGTGCTTCAGTATTACAGGCCTGTTCATTATCATCTGCACCTGTAGTAGTGGAACTGGTAGATGTTGTGGAAGGTTCTGTGACTGGTTGTAAAGAGGCTGAAAAAATAACAAATGAAAACAGATCATAAATCAGAACCATATGTTGAATTACTGTTCTATTCATGAGGACAATACTAATTATGGTCAGCTATGCTGCAATATTACAGTGCAGTCCAGCAACATGCTCTAGTGTATAGTAGTAGAACTTGTAGATGTTGTGGAAGTGTCTGTAGGTAAAAGACCAGTAATATTTACAAGATGTAATAAAATGACAATTCAGATTTAGATGAAATACTATGTTCTATAAGGAGGCACTAATAATGGAGGGTTGCATTTCAATATTACAGTCCAGTGCATCATCTCTGTCACCTGTAGAAGTAGAACTGGTAGATGTAGTGGAAGTGACTGGCTGTATAGGAACTTAAACGATAACAGATGAAAACAGATGTTAGATCAGAATCAAATGCTGAATTACTGTTATTCATATAATAATAATAGAAATAATAATGAACATATTTCAAAAGATTACATTCAGTCTAGAATCATCCTCACCAGTAGATGTTGAAATAGAAGATGTTGTGGAAGTGAGTGGCTGTAAAGAGACTGAAAAAAAAGCAAACATATGTTAAATTAGAATCAGATGCTTAATTACTATGCTCTTCATATAGACAATATTAAATATGGACAGTTGCACTTCAATATTACAGTGCAATCCAGCATCATCTTCACCTGTAGAGGGACTGGTAGATGTTGTGGAAGTGACCGGCTGTAAAGAGACTGAAACAAAAACAGAGGAGTCATGCTAAATCAGAAACAGATGGTGCATTACTGTGCTCTTCATGAAGACATTAATAATTCTAAACATTTGTGCTTAAGTATTACAGTCCTGTCCATTATCATATGCACCTGTAGGAGTGGGACTGGTAGATGTTGTGGAAGTGACCGGCTGTAAAGAGACTGAAAAACAAAAACAAATGCAAACATATGTTAAATTAGAATCAGATGCTTAATTACTATGCTCTTTATAAAGACAATATTAAATATGGACAGTTTCACTTCAATATTACAGTGTAATCCAGGATCATCCTCACCTGTAGTGGGACTGGTAGATGTTGTGGAAGTGACCGGCTGTAAAGAGACTGAAACAAAAACAGAGGAGTCATGCTAAATCAGAAACAGATGGTGCATTACTGTGCTCTACAAGCAGACATTAATAATTCTAAACATTTGTGCTTCAGTATTACAGTCCTGTCCATTATCACATGCACCTGTAGTAGTGGAACTGGTAGATGTTGTGGAAGTGACTGGCTGTAGAGGAACTTAAACGATAACCGATGAAAACAGATGTTAGAACAGAATCAAATGCCGAATTACTGTTATTCATATAATAATAATAGAAATAATAAGAATCATCCTCACCAGTAGATGTTGAAATAGAAGATGTTGTAGAAGTGACCGGCTGTAAAGAGACTGACAAAAAAGCAAACATATGTTAAATTAGAATCAGATGCTTAATTACTATGCTCTTCATAAAGACAATATTAAATATGGACAGTTGCACTTCAATATTACAGTGCAATCCAGCATCATCTTCACCTGTAGTGGGACTGGTAGATGTTGTGGAAGTGACCGGCTGTAAAGAGACTGAAACAAAAACAGAGGAGTCATGCTAAATCAGAAACAGATGGTGCATTACTGTGCTCTTCAAGAAGACATTAATCATTATTAACGTTTGTGCTTAAGTATTACAGGCCTGTCCATTATCATCTGCACATGTAGTAGTGGGACTGGTAGATATTGTGGAAGGTTCTGTGACTGGTTGTAAAGAGGCTGAAAAAATAACAAATGAAAACAGATCATAAATCAGAATCAGATGTTGAATTACTGTTCTCTTCATGAGGACAATAATAATTATGGTCAGCTATGCTCCAATATTACAGTGCAGTCCAGCAACATGCTCCAGTGAAGTAGTAGAACTTGTAGATGTTGTGGAAGTGTCTGTAGGTAAAAGACCAGTAATATTTACAAGATGTAATAAGATGACAATTCAGATTTAGATGAAATACTATGTTCTATTAAGGAGGCACTAATAATGGAGGGTTGCATTTCAATATTACAGTCCAGTGCATCATCTCTGTCACCTGTAGAAGTAGAAGTGGTAGATGTTGTGGAAGTGACTGGCTGTAGAGGAACTTAAACGATAACCGATGAAAACAGATGTTAGATCAGAATCAAATGCTGAATTACTGTTATTCATATAATAATAATAGAAATAATAATGAACATATTTCAAAATATTACATTCAGTCTAGAATCATCCTCACCAGTAGATGTTGAAATAGAAGATGTTGTGGAAGTGAGTGGCTGTAAAGAGACTGACAAAAAAGCAAACATATGTTAAATTAGAATCAGATGCTTAATTACTATGCTCTTCATATAGACAATATTAAATATGGACAGTTGCACTTCAATATTACAGTGCAATCCAGCATCATCTTCACCTGTAGTGGGACTGGTAGATGTTGTGGAAGTGACCGGCTGTAAAGAGACTGAAACAAAAACACATGAGTCATGCTTAATCAGAAACAGATGGTGCATTACTCTGCTCTTCAAGCAGACATTAATAATTCTAAACATTTGTGCTTCAGTATTAAAGTCCTGTCCATTATCACATGCACCTGTAGGAGTGGGACTGGTAGATGTTGTGGAAGTGACCGGCTGTAAAGAGACTGAAACAAAAACAGAGGAGTCATGCTAAATCAGAAACAGATGGTGCATTACTGTGGTTTTCAAGAAGACATTAATCATTATTAACGTTTGTGCTTAAGTATTACAGGCCTGTCCATTATCATCTGCACCTGTAGAAGTGGGACGGGTAGATGTTGTGGAAGGTTCTGTGACTGGTTGAAAAGAGGCTGAAAAAATAACAAATGAAAACAGATCATAAATCAGAACCAGATGTTGAATTACTGTTATCTTCATGAGGACAATAATAATTATGGTCAGCTATGCTCCAATATTACAGTGCAGTCCAGCAACATGCTCCAGTGTAGTAGTAGAACTTGTAGATGTTGTGGAAGTGTCTGTAGGTAAAAGACCAGTAATATTTACAAGATGTAATAAGATGACAATTCAGATTTAGATGAAATACTATGTTCTATTAAGGAGGCACTAATAATGGAGGGTTGCATTTCAATATTACAGTCCAGTGTATCATCTCTGTCACCTGTAGAAGTAGAACTGGTAGATGTTGTGGAAGTGACTGGCTGTAGAGGAACTTAAACGATAACAGATGAAAACAGATGTTAGATCAGAATCAAATGCTGAATTACTGTTATTCATATAATAATAATAGAAATAATAATGAACATATTTCAAAATATTACATTCAGTCTAGAATCATCCTCACCAGTAGATGTTGAAATAGAAGATGTTGTGGAAGTGAATGGCTGTAAAGAGACTGAAAAAAAGCAAACATATGTTAAATTAGAATCAGATGCTTAATTACTATGCTCTTCATATAGACAATATTAAATATGGACAGTTGCACTTCAATATTACAGTGTAGTCCTGCATCATCTTCACCTGTAGAGGGACTGGTAGATGTTGTGGAAGTCACCGGCTGTGAAGAGACTGAAACAAAAACAGGAGTCATGCTAAATCAGAAACAGATGGTGCATTACTGTGCTCTACAAGCAGACATTAATAATTCTAAACATTTGTGCTTCAGTACTACAGTCCTGTTCATTATCACATGCACCTGTAGTAGTGGGACTGGTAGATGTTGTGGAAGTGACCGGCTGTAGAGGAACTGAAACGATAACAGATGAAAACAGATGTTAAATCAGACTCAATTACTGAATTACAGTGTAATTCATAAAAAAAATAAATAAATAAATAAAATAAAAACATTAAGATTTTTTTTTTTTTAAGATTACTTTCACTCATCCTCACCAGTAGATGTTGAACCTGTAGATGTTGTGAAAATGACCGGCTGTAAAGAGACTGAAACAGAAACCAATACAAATACAAACAAATGATAAATCAGAATCAGATTATCAATTAATTTTCTCTTCATGAAGACAATATTAATTATGGACAGTTGTAATTCAATATTACAGTGCAGTCCCGAATCATCCTCACCAGTAGATGTCAAATTTGTAGATCTTGTGGAAGTGAACGGCTGTAAAGAGGCTGAAAATTTATAAAAACAAATTATAAATCAGAATTATATGTTTAATTACTGTGTTATTCAAATTAAAATTGAGGGGTTTCTTTAAAAAGGTTACATTCAGTCCAGAATCATCCTCACCTGTAGATGTTGAACTGGCAGATGTTGTGGAAGTGACCGGCTGTAAAGAGGCTGAAACAAACATAACCAGATGTTAAATCAGAATCAGATCATCAATTACTGCACTGTCAGAAATAGGGGTACAGTAGGAGTCCATTTGTCCCCCAAGGTACAATCTACACTAAAGTACCCCATAGG
Source organism: Carassius gibelio (assembly GCF_023724105.1). Classification (NCBI taxonomy): domain Eukaryota; kingdom Metazoa; phylum Chordata; class Actinopteri; order Cypriniformes; family Cyprinidae; genus Carassius; species Carassius gibelio. The sequence goes on from NC_068371.1 coordinate 36,024,590, forward strand.
GCTTATTATTGGACCTCAAGGTACATGTATTTACCTTTTTGAGTGTAAAAAAAGGTACATATATGTTCCCAAGCATTAAAAGGTACATTATGTACCATTTCTTTTAAAGTTTAAGGTACAAATTGTAGAGCCAGTCCTGATTGGCTGCTTGAATCTAAAAGAACGTCCGGTTTCTTCTGTTTCTTTCTTTTGGCGGGGACAGAGCCATAGCACGGTTACTTATGGTCCTTACCAGATTTGGGTAGTCCAGGGCCCAAAGAGAAAAGGTCCTGCCATATTTTTTTCTCCACCCATGAACTCAGCAGCTGATTTCATCAGAGGAGGAACCAAGTCATTCCTTCCAAGTCACAAACGAGTCTTGAGTCAAATCCCAAGTCCTCAAAGAGTTAAAGTTAATCTGATAATTAAGTGACTAATTAAACGATGATTGTGCTTTAGTGATGAACATCCGCGGTTAACATTCAACATCACTGAAGAAAAGAGAAACACAAGAACTACAACTGACTTTAAGCTTAGTCTTGGATGAAATTAATTGAAAGAAAAAAAAATTGCCACCATAATTGTGGTCAGTATTTGCTTCAGTTGAGCTCTTGAGCCTTTAAGCAATTTTTATAAATTTGCTTCTCTTCTATGCAAAGCAGTTGCATTATTGTTTTATAGCAAACATTTGTACAATACTGATGCAAAGTTTGATCTAACAGGGAGTTTATGCTTTTGATAACTGTATTATCTTGAATTTAATTTCTTGATTATATTTTTAAATAAAATAATTTGAAACTGCTGTCTGTTCACTGCTCCATGTGTGCACTTTGGATGGGTTAAATGCAGAGTATAAATTCTGAGTTTGGGTCACCATACTTTCACTTTCACAAAAAAAGAGAGAAAACCCATTACGTAAAGGCCGCCATAATGCTTCAATATTAAGGAATAAAAAAAAAACACAGTTTTGGATTATGCATTGTTTTATGGTGTCTCCTTTATCTATACATCTTTTACCAGGTAGGTAAGGAAAGTCAACCCTGGACAAAACTATAAGCATTTCAAAAATACTTACAACTTGCTCATTAGAATTCCCTGTGGTCAGTTCTTGCTTACGGCTCTTAAATTACTACTCTTGCAGACCATTACTTTTCAACAATAAAATACAAGTTTTATTAAAGTTAACAAAAGTTATATCAACGTACAATAGAAAAGTTACAAAATCAAGGTATAATCAGCTGGTATCAAGCATCGAGGGATACTGAACAAGCACAGTAAACTTAAGAGCCGTAAGCAAGAACTGACCACAGGGAATTCTAATGAGCAAGTTGTAAGTATTTCTGAAATGCATATAGTTTTGTCCAGGATCGACTTTCCTTACCTACCTGAGAATAACAAAGAAACAGTTAAAAGGTGTATAGATAAAAGAGACACCATCAAACAGCATTTTAGCCATGAACATTTATCATATGATCCTCAACAGTGGAGGGTAAACTTGCAGCAGCTAACATCTCTTGATTCAATAAATAAGACATAGTGAGTCAAGTTAACAATAAAAAACTGCATTATAGTAAAGGCTTTGTAAAACTGTACAGTGTTTCTAGCTTTTTAAACAGCATTCTCCATCCTACACCAACTACGTACACATTTCCTATCATGTAAGTCTATGAAAACGATTGAACCAATCAGAGTAGGTGTGGGGCAGGGCTGCACGTGCAACCCCACCCCAGCCGGGTGCTTCTCCATTCGCATGCATATGAATGGAAGTCAATGGAACGAAAAAGTGCAGTGTGACTGCCCCTTAACTGCAGGTGTTAATCATTAATGCACAGTCATCATTTAATTAGTCACTTATCTCATTAACTTTAACTCTCTGAGGACTTGGGATTTGACTCAAGACTCGTTTGTGACTTATGAGGAATGACTTGGTTCCTCCTCTGATCAAATCAGCTGCTGTGTTCATTTGTGGAACAAAAATATGGCAGGACATTTACTGAAGGACTATACTGAAACCAGGAGATGAAATGAGTTTTCAGGCAAATTACACTTACTCAGAAGATTATTCTTTATGTGTTACAGTTAGATATTGTTTTTAAAATGAAAAGAATTTAGTAAATTCTGATTTTAATTCAGTGTGTGAGTGTGTTAATATACTGTGTTATAATGGTTTTTTTATATATGTATATAGTCATTATAGTAGAAATAAACAGATAACAAACAGATAAACTGAAACAATAACAGATGGAAACATATTTTAAATCAGACTGGATGATGATGAAATAATGAGCTCTTTATGAAGAAGATTGTTATGATGGATTTCTAATGAAGTTACATTTGGCATCATGCTCACCTGCAGTTGAGGGACTGGTAGATGTCGTGGATGTGACTGGTTGTAAAGAGGCTGAAAAATAACAAATGAAAACAGATCATAAATCAGAATCAGATGTTGAATTACTGTTCACTTCATGAGGACAATAATAATTATGGTCAGCTATGCTCCAATATTACAGTGCAGTCCAGCAACATGCTCCAGTGTAGTAGTAGAACTTGTAGATGTTGTGGAAGTGTCTGTAGGTAAAACACCAGTAATATTTACAAGATGGAATAAGATGACAACTCAGATTTAGATGAAATACTATGTTCTATAAGGAGGCACTAATAATGGAGGGTTGCATTTCAATATTACAGTCCAGTGAATCATCTCTGTCACCTGTAGAAGTAGAACTGGTAGATGTTGTGGAAGTGACTGGTGGTAAAAAGACTGTAAAAAAAAAAAAAAAAAAAAAAAACAGATGTTAAATCAGACCCATATGCTAAATTATGTTCCTCATGAAGACAATAATTATGGAAAAGCTTATTTTGAAAGCCACATTCCATACAGAAACATGCTTACCTGTCGTAGATGGATTGACAGATGTTATGGAAATGACTGTCAAGAAACAATGTGTAATATTATTTATATACAAGTTTTGCAAGCCACAGTAACAAACTGACTTGTGGAAGTAAGAATGGGAGATGTTTTGGTAGTGACATTATTTGCAGAGGTGTAGTGGTAAAAAAAACAAGTGGGTAAACTATAAATTCTGGGTGACCACATTGTGGTCACGGTAAGGTGGGCCACTGCCTACCGGTGTATGTGTATCCTGATGACATCGCTATACACAGCAAAATCCCAAGTGTTAATTTAACACTCCCCAGTGTTAATTTAACACTCTGAGTGTGGACTCATATAAACACTGAAGCAGTGTTAAAAGTAACACTGAAGCAGAGTTGAAGTTAATGAGATAATTAAGAAGTTAATTGAGTTATGATTGACCATTATTGAGGACACCTGATTTTAACAAGCAGCATCACCAAATGAGAAAATCACATCACAATTTGTGTATCACCATTATAGTGTTCAGTGTTTGCTTTAGCTGGGATCTTGGCTTGTAACTTTTTACTTTTAAAGTTTGTTTGTCAAACCAAGAGCAAAAATCATCGCGTGTTGATGATTATGTTTTAATGTAATCATTGTTTGACATGATTCACTAATTAAAACTTCCATTATTGATTGTCACAGCTTTGATTCCACAATGAAAAAATATGTATGTTCTATACATTTTGTAGGTATCTCTTTCAAGTGAATCTGTTTTTTTTTATTAAAGAATTCAAATTTTAGGCACACACAGATAACAAGAATCAGCGTATGAATCTCAACAATGGTGACAAACAGCATATTCAGATAAACATACCAACTCTGAACATCACAAAACTAGATACAAAATGAACATAAAAACAGCAAAAATGAAATATAGTTAGATTAAAAAGTTAAAAAGACAGTTCAGCTCATAATTTATTCATGCCGCAATGCATGATGGGAGCCATGGATGCTTTTTTGATGGTCACCATTGTTGTGAGGCTCACGCTGATTCCTGATGTCTGTGTGTCCAAACAAAAGAGTACTTTTTTAAGTAGAACTAACTATTAAAACATGTCATACTATGTCAGAAATGCTGAGTTGCTTCCTTTTCACTTAGTTTATGTATGCAGTAAAGAAACTTAAACTCAGGCATTCAGGTCACTCTATAACAAATAGCTCAAATCACAATCAATGGCACACATGATTGCCTTCGCTGTGGTCTGTCTGTATGATATAATTCAGTCACCACAGCCAGATAAAATCTAAAGATAATAACTGAAGGGTCAAGATCCCAACTAAAGCAAACATTGACCACTATAATGGTGATACACAAATTGTGATTTTCTTGTTTGGTGATTCTGCTTGTTAACATCAGGTGTCTTCAATAATGGTCAATCATAACTCAATTAACTTCTTAATTATCTCATTAACTTCAACTCTGCTTCAGTGTTACTTTTAACACTGCTTTAGTGTTTATATGAGTCCACACTCAAGAGTGTTAAATTAACACTGGGGATTTTGCTGTGTAGGCTTTCATTTGATATTACTACCAAAGGTATCACTGGATGTTCCCTCATAGGTCACACAATCACTATTCAATTCATACACGAATCTAATTTCTTGTTAAAGATACTCAAGAAGGAATAATAAGGTTGAAATCTATAAAGTTTACTAAATGACAAAACAGAGAGAACTATTTTTTTTTAAAGAGGAATAGAGAGGGAGGCTTACAGTTTATCCAGGGGTTCCAGTGCAATGCACTTGTACGCAATGATTAGGGATTTTGGATTATTTTCATAGTCGATTAATCTGTTGAATATTTTCTCAAATAATCGGTTAGTTGTTTGCAGAGGTGGAGAGTCCAGGGGTCAGAAAGTAAAAGTCCTGCCACATTTTTGCTCCACCCATTAACTCAGCAGCTGATTTCACCAGAGGAGGAAACAAGTCATTCCTTCCAAGTCACAAACTAGTCTCAACTCAAATCCCAAGTCCTCAAAGAGTTAAAGTCAATGAGATAATTAAGAGACTAATTAAATGATGATTGTGCATTGGTGATGAACACCTGCTGTTATTGTGCGTTACAGAGGATCAGATGCTGATGTTTTATTGGTTAAAATTATGCCACCATCATGGAGATCAGTGTTTGCTTCAGTTGGGCTCTTGACCTTTGGTTTCTTATGTTAGATATTTCTCTGTAAAAGTACATGTGCTGTTATAAAACAGTGCGATCAGTGCTGTGCAGAAAACCGTTACTAGCTGCTTTTACATGAAGTAATTATTAGGCATCAGCCTGTTTATTTCCAAAACAATTTTATGTATTTATTATTAACAAATGTTCAGTTTTTAAATAACCTACCTTGTGGAACCGTTGGTTTAATCACTATAATGAATACATTTCCTAATGTATGTAATAAATATAATTTTTTTTGAAATCTTTTCCTAATAAGACGCACAGACATCATGACCCAGCATATGAATCTCAACAATGGTGACAATCAACAAAACGCTTCAAGCTGAAGTGCATGCTGGGTAACACCATAGTAAAAACTCTGATTATGCACTGTAGCATGAATAATTATTGTAACCACTGTTGAGGATCATATGATAAGTGCTCATGTCTAAAATCCCGAGCCTGTACAATTTTTTCCCCCCAATATTTAAGCATTACAATAATATTTGTTTAATAGGACTTTTTTGTAGTTCAGTAATTGCTGAATTTAATTTAACAAACCAAAGAGAGACACCTAAATTTTCTACTTCAAGCTTTTAATTCAGCAATGTGTTAATGTTTACTACGTAACACAACCGCAAGTGTTTAAAAGCAAATTACTTTGAATTATTAAAAGGGTCAAGAGCCCAACTAAAGCAAACACTGATCTCCATGAAGGTGGACTCACCACAATTATGGTGACAAAGTTTTTTTTTCTTTTTTTTTTTCTTCCAGTTGATTTCATCCAAGGCTGTGCTTAAAGTCAATTGTAGTTCTTGTGTTTCTCTTTTCTTCAGTGATGTTGATTGTTAACAGCAGGTGTTCATCTCTAATGCAGAATTATCATTTAATTAGTCACTTAATTGTCTCATTGACTTTAACTCTTTGAGGACTTGGGATTTGACTCAAGACTTGTTTGTGACTTGAAAGGAATGACTTGATTCCTCCTCTGGTGAAATCAGCTGCTGGGTTCATGGGTGGAACAAAAATATGGCAGGACTTTTACTTTCTGACCCCTGGACTCTCCACCTCTGGTTGTTTGGTCTATAATATGTCAGAAAAATGTGGATCAGTGTTTCCCCAAATGCCCAGGAATGGTCCTCAAATGGTCCTCTCGTTTTGTCCACAAAAAAGATATTCAGTTGACTGTCACATGAGAGAAGACACTGTAACATATTCACATTTAACAAACTGGAATCAAATTTTTTTTTTTTTTACTTTTGTCTTTCATATATTTTATCAATGACACAGACTGCAATGACACAGACAGCTTCATTGCAGATGGACATCCTTTTGGTCACGTTGTTCACGTGAGATGATTGACAGCTTTACAAATTAATGATATTGCACTGATATCATAGCTGACACGAATCAATAAGAGGAGAGTAATCGCTAACTCTCTTATCTGTTTTAGTTCTTCAGATCGCATAAATCAGTGTAAAATGAATAGAATTGTTATTCTGTATGATGAAATATTTTACAAACATGTCATAAAATTATTATCTCTTCAAATGTGCGTACCATTGGACTATAGCCCTGGCGGATCGTGTATATTGTAGCCTATGTATACGAACACAAATAAACCGGAGATGAGATGAATTGCTGCTGTATGAGTGATGATTTTATTCAAAATAATGAACGTTATTATTATTATTATTATTAATTGCCTGATATCCATTTTTGAATTTTGATGCAGTGTGTTGCGTGTCGTTCAAAATGAACGCACATTTGAAGAGATAATAATTTTATGACATGTTTGTAAAATATTTCGTCATACAGAATAACAATTATATTCATTTTACACTGATTTATGCGATCTGAAGAACTAAAACAGCTAAGAGAGTTAGCGATTACTCTCCTCTTATTGATTCGTGTCAGCTATGACATCAGTGCAATATCATTAATTTGTAAAGCTGTCAATCATCTCACGTGAACACAATCTTTACACAATCTTTAATATGACTCAGGACTACCGAGTTTGTCTCAGAGAGCGATTCGTTCATTTTGTGTTGACTGCACTTGCGGATTACACAACATATGGGTTCTGAATCAACAGGTGAGCTCCGAGTCTTTTATTATTCATGTCAGTTCCATAGAGACGGGAAGAGAAAAGATTAGTTCATTTTGCTGAAAGAGACTCAAAGATCTGAGTCAGTAAAATGATCCGAACTTCCCACTACTACTGGCAACTCCGCAAGCAATTGGTCAACACTGACAAGTGCAGCGCAATATGAAAGACATCGTCTTTAACAACAAACAACCTATAAAAGTAATAATGAACAATATGAAACTAAAACGACATAAGCTTAATTTAAAATGTCATAGGAACTGTAGGCCATTTAGAGGTGGATAAACTCAATTTAGAGGTGGATAAACGCACTTTGGAGGTGGGTAAACGCTATTCCCCCCCCCAAAATAAAAAACAAAAAAAACAGGTGTAACACCACTACAAAGATTTATATTCATATAAAAATATTCATACTTATGTTACATTCAATATATTATATTACCAGTTGAGATGTTTTTTTTGATAATGCTGCTAACATTAATAAGCACATTTATCTTGTACACTGGCACTAAAAATGCTAAATAAATAAATAAATAAAAAGTCTGACATGATCTAAAACTGTACATTTCAAATTATATTTTATTTTATAGTCTTTGCAGTTCATTTAGAGAAACAAACACTCAGAAACCTGTTCAGTTCTACAGATCCACAAACATTCAAAACACATTTAACAGAAGAAACATCAGACTACATTACCAGCTGAACTCATCTCTGGTGTCACTGTTGTAGAGGTACTGCTGATGTTAGTAACAGCTGAAAAAAAAGATAACTGATGAATATGAATGGATCAACAATCACACAAACAATACAAAGGGCTCTTGTAAATATAATCAGCTGCACAGAATGTTACAGAACAGTAAGTTATGATTTAACAGACAGCATAATCCCAGTTGAGATTGTGTAGTGGACTATAAAAGGAAAATGAGTTCACACAAACATTGACATTGTCTGGTCAAGGATTGGCAGTATGTTTTTTAATTAATTTTGATTTCTTGTGATGGTGACTACATTACCAGCTGAGCTCGTCTCTGGTGTGATTGTTGTAGCAGTGCTGCTGATGTTAGTAACAGCTGAAACAAATGATGGATGCTAATGAATCAACAATCACACAAAAAATAAAATGGGCTCATGAAAATCTTATTACCTGCACAGTATGATAAATAACTGTGAGAACCAATTCAGGGACCACAGATATGATCATGTTTAAAGAGAAGCATTTATTTCATGCATGATTTAGATTTGTGATTTATCAAATGGATTCAGAACTAACTGAAAAACTGAAATCAAAGGATTTATGGTGTTTGTGAAAATTTAACACCTATCGTAAATTTTTCCTGTGAAGTGACAGACTTCTCTCTGGTGTAGTATGCTGGATTTTCTCAATCATATTGTTTGCTTAAATTCCACCCCTGCATGCTCACAATCCTTGAGTGAGAACCAAGTCCCTTCCTTGCACAGTTTCTTATCCAATAATCGATTACCCTTCCATGTCTAACTGTTCCTAACATTAGCATTAACAGCTACAGGTCAGAAAACAAGTCAACAGTCACAGTGTGTTACATTACCAGTTGATAAGGTCTCTGTTGTGATGGCTGTAGAGCTGGTGGTAATGCTGTTAATAACTGAAAGTTTAGATGAATAGTGATTTAATAGGCATTTTTTTCTTAATTTATCTTGTACAATGGCATTAAAAATGCCCCCCAAAAATTGTCTGCCATGAATTACAACTATACATTTCACATTCTGTTTTATTCCTCGTCTCTATTTAGAGAAACATACACTCACAAACCTGTTAAATTCTACAGATCCACAAACATTCAAAACACATTTAACAGAAGAAACATCAGACTACATTACCAGCTGAACTCATCTCTGGTGTCACTGTTGTAGAGGTACTGCTGATGTTAGTAACAGCTGAAAAAAAAGATAACTGATGAATATGAATGGATCAACAATCACACAAACAATACAAAGGGCTCTTGTAAATATAATCAGCTGCACAGAATGTTACAGAACAGTAAGTTATGATTTAACAGACAGCATAATCCCAGTTGTGTTTGTGTAGTGGACTATAAAAGAAAGAGGGGTTCACACAAAATACAAAAAAGTAAGTCACTGTTAAACCAGGGGAAGAATAGAATGAACTTTAGTTACCCACACAACATGTAGCTATGTATAATAAAACACCTCATCTGAGTTTAATTCAAATTATTATTATTGCCTCTTTTATTAGACAGCAGTGTATTTAACAAAGTTATAAACAGCAGTGTGTATTTAACAAATGAAAAAAAAAAAGTAGTAATTAATTTAAACGTCTGAAACTTAAAATAAATTATATGTGGTTGAAAAAACAATGAATAGCATCAGACAACGCGTGTGAAAGTGAATGTTCTAAATACACTGGATGATGGTCCACATCGAATGGTTAAAATTGACACATTTTGGGGGTGGAGGGGCTCAAATTCAATCTGAGATCCGAGGGGTGCCCCTTGGTTAAAACTGCATTTGGTTTAGATTGTTTTCTGCATTTAAAATTGTGTTCCGGGGGGGAGGGATGAGTTCTTCAGATCATTGCAGGGGGGCTTCAGAACAGCATGGGGCGAATGGGGTGTAGTCTCTCATAGCTAAACCTTCAGACTGATGGCTGTAGTTCTTGAAAGTATGGCAGCTTTCATTTTCCAAGGCCCGCCCATGAGTCCATTTGACCGACATGTCAAACAACCAATCACAGTTTATTTCGTTCAGCGTCACGTTTCGGGGTGTGGAAATGTCGCCAGAATAACAGAACGGTGTGTAAAACTCTCAGACGTATTTTAAAAATGATATGCCACAAACGTTAAATAATTACAATTTTGGCACCACGGTATCTTTGTTTCCAGGTGGAACATTAAAGAACATGACACATGCATCTCGCGGAAATCCCGTAGAATTCAACTAATCCAATGATGACTTCGACACTCCTGAAGTGTTTCCACTTTTGTGTCTCATAAGCATCAGGGCCCGGTTCCCCAAAACGTTCTTATCGCTAAGTAGTTCTTAACCTATTCCTTAACCTCTCTCTTAACCTTATGGCACGATTCCCGACACGTTCGTACGCTAAGTATATCTTCTGTAAGTCATACTTTCGTAAGGTTGGTCTGGACCATTCGTAAGCTCTCTCTTAGCGTTGTTTGAGCTCATGACGCTACTGTACAGCAGTCTTTAGAAACCAGCGAAGCGAAGTACAAGTCAAACTATGGTATGTTGACAATGTTGTGGCTCAACAATGATTTTATGTTATATTTTAAGACTCATAATAAATTATGTGCGCAATGGATACAGGCCTATTTATGAAGTTGACTTTATGTGGTATCAGAACTAATATGGTGGTAATAAGCCTAGGCTTTTTCGTAATGTAAGTAAAGCAAATTGACAATCAATTTTTTTGATAATTAAAATCTGGCAAACAATTTGGCTCTAAATTAAGATCTATAAATGGGTAAACATGGTGGTGTCCAGTAAGTGACCAACTATGGCAGCGATCCAACGTGTCCTTGTATTGAATCAAAGACGGAGCCGGACGTGGAGCCATTTAGTCCATGTCAATTGTTGTATTCGGCAAAACTTAAGCCCTTTTGACATTTTTCCTGACGTGGCTATATTAAAAAAAAATTTGCCTCCCAAGACAGCTCATTATGGAGCTGCTGGACCTTCTCAGACCTGCGCTTGCCAGGATAATGCGGCGGAATTTTGCTTTAAGCCCTGAAGCCCAGCGCTACTTTTTTTTTTCTTTCTTTTTTTTTTAAATTTTTTTGCTACAGAGAGATTCATCGAGGTCGTGGGAGAGGGCTACAGCCTAATCAAGACCTCTGTGTGGAGGTGCGTCTACACTGTCACCAACGCCCTTCTGCGCCATGCCGGGGATTGCATCCTGGTGGATGGCTCACTCGTCCCTATCGCCAATCCATCAGTGATTGATCAGGCGTAGGGTACTTATCGCGAAAGGGATACGCGGCCTTAAACGTGCAGGTTATAGTGGACCATTGGGGTGTGATATCTGACCTCATGGCAAGGTCCAGCAAAATTTCAACTTCCTCTGACGAGAGGCTTGGTGCCCTTTTTTACGTTGCTTCCCCAGCATATTTTGTATCTAACTTTCTCTCTCTCTTTGTTCATTGTAGATAGGTTGCTTTTTATTAAAAACATAAACCAATTGCAATCAATACCGCATTAAACATCAGTAACTGCAGCTGCTTGCCAATCAATTCTGATTGTAAAGTACCTTACCATTAATATTAAAGTGTATTATATAATTTATATAAGTCGTTAAACCCATGTCAAGAGGCGGCACAAGTGGCACAATGGGATAAGGAGGGTGGAAGATTAGCGAAGAATCCCCGGTTCGTCTAACCGTCACAACATATGGTGTGAACATATTACTGACCATTTGATAATTAAAGGTATAGTCTATATTCTACTGATAACTTAAAATATGTTAAAATAAATGTTACTATAATAATTTGAGGAATATTTCATTTGCATAGAACGTGTTGTCTTTCTTAACTCTGTATAGCACCATCGCGTGAAGTGAAAAATCGATTCATGAGCAATCGATGCCAACTAATTCAGCACCCTCACTTTGGACAGCGCTCTTGTAATGTCGGACGTAAGAGGCAGCGTGGTAAGAGCTTCCTAAGGGACACTTCGGGGAACACACTTAGGAACATAAACAACTTTGGTAAGATATATCTTTTGAGGTCTTCTTAGCACGCTAAGAGCGAGCGTTATCGGGAAACCGGGCCCAGATATTTAGACAACAATCCATGGGTGTGACATCTGAGACTAAAGCTAAGCCTTCTTTTCTTTAATCCACAGGAGCGTAACAGTTGAGATCAAGATTTTTAAATGAACATTGCATCACAATAAAAAAAACAATCAACAGAGGAAACATGGGACTACATTACCAGATGAGCTCATCTCTAGTGTGACATTCATTTCAGTGCTGCTGATGTCAGTAACAGCTGAAAAAAAAGATGACTGATAAATTTTAATGAATCAACAATCACACAAACAATACAAAGGGCTCATTTTAATATAATCAGCTGCACACAATGTTACAGAACAGTAAGTTATGATTTAACAGTCATCATAATCCCAGATGTGTTTGTGTAATGGACTATTAAAGGAAGAGGGGTTCACACCATGAAACTAGGAAAATAATATAGTGAACTTTATAATTACCTACGTGTAGCTATATAAATAAAACACCTTGTCTGCTTTTAATTGAAATAATTATTATTGCAGATTTCATGAGACAGCAGTGTATTTAACAAACACACAAACATAAGTGTGTATTTAACAAATGTTTTTTTGTTTGTTTTTGTTTGCTAGCAACTCATTTAAATGTCTGAAACCTATAATAAATGTGTTGAAAACACAAAACAGAACACACTCAACAGAGGAAACATCAGACTACATTACCAGCTGAGCTCGTCTCTGGTGTGACTGTTGTAGCAGTGCTGCTGATGTTAGTAACAGCTGAAACAAATGATGAATGATGAATATTAATGAATCAACAATCATACAAAAAATAAAAAGGGCTCATGAAAATCTTATTACCTGCACAGTATGATAAATAACAGTGAGAACCAACTCATAGACCACATATATGATCATGATTAAAGAGAAGCATTTATTTTATGCATGATTTAGATTTGTGATTTATCAAATGGATTCAGAACTAACTGAAAAACTGAAATCAAAAGATGTATGGTGTTTGTGAAAATTTAACACCTATCGTAAATTTTTCCTGTGAAGTGACAGACTTCTCTCCGGTGTAGTATGCTGGATTTTCTCAATCATATTGTTTGCTTAAATTCCAACCCTGCATGCTCACAATCCTTGAGTGAGAACCAAGTCCCTTCCTTGCACAGTTTCTTATCCAATAATCGATTAACCTTCGATGTGTAACTGTTCCTAACATTAGCATTAACAGCTACAGGTCAGAAAATAAGTCGACAGTCACAGTGTGTTTCATTACCAGTTGATAAGGTCTCTGTTGTGATGGCTGTAGAGCTGGTGGTAATGCTGTTAATAACTGAAAGTTTAGATGAATAGTGATTTAATAGGCATTTTTTTCTTAATTTATCTTGTACAATAGCATTAAAAATGCCCCCCAAAAATTGTCTGCCATGAATTACAACAATACATTTCACATTCTGTTTTATTCCTCGTCTCTATTTAGAGAAACATACACTCACAAACCTGTTAAATTCTACAGATCCACAAACATTCAAAACACATTTAACAGAAGAAACATCAGACTACATTACCAGCTGAACTCATCTCTGGTGTCACTGTTGTAGAGGTACTGCTGATGTTAGTAACAGCTGAAAAAAAAGATAACTGATGAATATGAATGGATCAACAATCACACAAACAATACAAAGGGCTCTTGTAAATATAATCAGCTGCACAGAATGTTACAGAACAGTAAGTTATGATTTAACAGACAGCATAATCCCAGTTGTGTTTGTGTAGTGGACTATAAAAGAAAGAGGGGTTCACACAAAATACAAAAAAGTAAGTCACCAGGGGAAGAACAGAATGAACTTTAGTTACCTACACAACATGTAGCTATGTATAATAAAACACCTCATCTGAGTTTAATTCAAATTATTATTATTGCCTCTTTTATTAGACAGCAGTGTATTTAACAAACTTATAAACAGCAGTGTGTATTTAACAAATGAAAAAAAAAAAAGTAGTAATTCATTTAAATGGACTCCAACTAATCCAATGTCAGTCAGACGTCATATTTTGGTTGAAAATGAAAGTCGGGTTGACGTCTAAACCTAACTTTGTTTGACGTCAAACTCCGATATCAGACAGACGTTGAATTTTGGTTGGAATAAGCACCACACTGCAACAAAGGGTGAAATGCATGGCAGGACATTAAATATCTCAATATCTCAGCAGAGGAGGATTAAACAACTCCACAAACAGCATTACCAGCTTCACTTATTATTAACCAGACTGACTTTATTTCTGTCAGACGTCTACAAAAGCTTTTATTGAAAATTAACAGGGGTTAAACTCTAATGTGTTTAATTTCCATAACAGCATAACAGTTAAACACCACAACAGTGATTAGTGTTTCCATTAGTTGGGCTCTTAACACATTATATCTTTTGTGGTTGCTGTGACAGTTGTGTGTCAATCACATTTGCAGCATCAAAGAAAGCTAACGTGACATGAGATCAGGTGATGGCTGTTATCTGTTAATGGTTTTATAATAATCATCAAATAACTGATGTTTTTACATTCATATTACAAACCCTGTGTTTCTGTCACATGAGATCCAGTGGTATTATAACAATCAGTTAAAATCTTTTAAACATGAGCTCAAAAACATAACCTACGCTGACACACACAGACATCATCAATCAGCATATGAATCTCAACAATGGTGACATGCTTCATGCAGCAATGCATGCTGGGAGCCATGAGTTTTAAACTATGGTTGCTCCCAGCATGCATTGCTGCATGAAGCATGTCACCATTGTTGAGATTCATATACTGATTATTGATGTCTATGTGTCTCGAAAGATTTTTCTCTCAAAATGCAGAAGGTAGCAAGTATTGTTTCTTGAATATTTTTTGTTAACAATAAATAACCGCTTTCGGTCAATGACAAGAAAAATTATCCTCAATCATTTTTCTTCATGATGTTGAAAACTTTATCACATTATAACTGTTCATGGCCCTTTTTATAACAAATTATGTGTTTTGGTAAACACTATTGTAAAAACCACAAACTTACTAAGCCAAGAGTCAAACTACCCAACTAAAGCAAACACTGATCACAATAATGGTGATCAAACATTTTCAAGTAAAACATCAACATCTAAATCTCTGTTAATTCTCAAAAATAACTTCTGTAGACGTCTGACAGAAATAAAGTCAAACTGGTTAGTGATAAGTGAAGAAGGTAATATTTGTACTGCCATGCATTTCACCGTTTTTTTTTTTTTTTTTTGTGGGGGTGTTTATTCAAGCCAAAATTCAGCATCTGCCCAACATTGGAGCTTGACGTCAAACAGTCGTTGGATTTAGACGTCCACCTGATTTTCATTTTCAACCAAAATCCAACGTCTAACCGACGTTGGAGTCTACATCCTGTGCCTGCTGGGACATTTCCTGTTATTGTCTGCAGTTAGCAGTAACAAGTGATGACTCTGGATCAATGTATCAAAGTATAAATCTACTTGTCTGGAATGGCTGTCTTCGTTACTTCACGATACACATCTCAAGCACATATGGCTTTTTTTTTTTTCTTTTTTTTGTGAAGTGACATACTTCTCTCTGGTGTAGTATGATGGATTTTCTCAATCATATTGTTTGCTTAAATTCCACCCCTGCATGCTCACAATCCTTGAGTGAGAACCAAGTCCCTTCCTTGCACAGTTTCTTATCCAATAATCGATTACCCTTCCATGTGTAACTGTTCCTGACATTAGCATTAACAGCTACAGGTCAGAAAACAAGTCAACAGTCACAGTGTGTTACATTACCAGTTGATAAGGTCTCTGTTGTGATGGCTGTAGAGCTGGTGGTAATGCTGTTAATAACTGAAAGTTTAGATGAATAGTGATTAATGAACAGATACACAAACCTCATGAACGTGTAGAAAGAGCTCATGTAAATATAATCACCTGCACAGTATGCTGAATTACATAAGGTTGGACTAACCAGCTCATAGACATAATAATTTCCTGAACAGGCTTTTACTTTAATGGGAAAAGAGGTGTAATAGCAACAGTCACTGCTCCAGTGACTACAAACATCTCGAGTGACGACTCCATCCTCAACTGTTGGGTGTCCACCACGGATCCACAGTGGGGCAGCAGTGTCACATCTGTATGTTGGAACACACGTGTCTGGGATCTGAGCACTCAGACCATTAAGAAGGAGACGATACCACCCTCTCCAGGTGACTGAGGTGTCACACATGGGGGAGGAATATATGTTGTTGGTGGCTCTCCATGAATTATCCAGCACAGTGTAGTTGAAGCAGGGGTTAACAGAGAGATAATCTATTAAAAACAATTTAAAACAAGAAAGAGTAAAGAATTGAATTGAACCAAACAGTTGCTGATAACCTCTGGATTCCATTGTATGAAGGGGAAAAATACCATGGAATCAGTGAGCATTTGAACCTTCTTTAATATGTGCACATGAGTTCCCTCAGTTGTCTGAAAAGATGGATCTCAAAATCATAGTCATAATTGGAAAGGGTTCAAATATGGGATATAAGAAATTATGGGAGCTGAAGGATTTTTCTTAAGAACAGTAGGCAGTTTTACTTTCCAGGAGACACAAGGGACTCATGAAATATCTTATTCAGGTCAGTACTAAGAAAACAACAACATGCATTTTGTATGATCCCTTGTATTTTGGTAAAATAATTAAAATTTAGCAGATTCTGCAAGGTGTTTGTATGATTTTGACCCTTAACTGTACATTCATGCATGGACTTTTTAATTGCACTATATCTACACTCTCCACCCAGATCTTGACGTAAATTGAATGGGTTCCAGTAGGGTCATTTAGATTTGAATGAATGGCTGCAGTGAGTGAATGAAAAAGAAAAATATGCTGGATTAATTGTACACTGTAAAACCCGACAAGTAAACTTAACTCAAACCGTTTGAGTAAACAGATTGCCTTGATTTAAACCATGTAAGTTTTAAAACCTTGCATTCAAGTAATTAAGTGATTTACTAAGTGCTGATTGAGAATTAGTGATGAACAGCTGTTAACGAACAGAATCACTGAAGAAAAGAGAAACACAAGAACTACTACAACTGACTTCAGACACAGCCTTAGATGAAATCAACTGAAATAAAATACATGAAATCTCTCAAGATCTGATGAAACAACCCCACAAACAGCATCACCAGCTCCACTTATTAATCACCAGACTGACTTTATTTCTGTCAGACGTCTACAGAAGATCTTATTGAGAATGAACTAAGGTTTATATGTTGATTTATTGTTTTCATTTGAAGTAACCATGTTAGAGATCAGTGTTTGCTTTAGTTGGGCTCTTGACCCTTGATTTCAGTCTTAGTCTTTTCTCTGGCTGTTATAACCGTGTGTTTCTAAAACACATTTGTTGTAACTCAATAGCCCAGAAGAAATATCATCAGGTGTTAACCTGTACCTAGGTGTAGGTCGTTATTAGAGGTGGGCAGATCGATACTAATATCGATAATATCGATACCAACGTTGGTATCGGTATTGATCGATACCAACGGGAAAATATCGATACTTAAGTTTCAGTTTTTCTCGTTTTGCGACCTGGCCGTGTTTGTCAAAATGCTGCTGCTGTCACAGAGCAGAGCAAGCTCTTAAGAGTGCTGCTCGTGCTCGACACTGCTCTCTGCCCCCTCTCCTGTGTTGTACCGTCACGTGACTCACCACTAGCGCTACTTTCTTTTACTGTCTATGACTACCACCAGCAGTCAGGCGCGCGCACCGCTCAGCCGCGCATTTCTAACAGCAGTCAGTCAGAGGCGGAGAGAAAGAGGAGCGTTGTATGGCTGTATTTTCAGGCCGATCTACCCTTTTTGTGTTAGCTGTGAAAGTGATACTAATTTATACTAATTATTTTTATTATTTTATCAATAGCTGATTCTCCAAGAGCAGTGGATATTACAAGGCGCCTATCAGAAATGATTGTGAAGGAGCTGCAGCGTCTTTCCATTGTGGAAGATGTCGGCTTCAGGAACTTTGTATAAGGAGAATTTGTTTTACATTGTGAAGTAAAACGTTGTGACTTTAAGAAAAAAATCCTGAAAAGAAGTGCACTAAAGAGGAGAGACATTTTTTTATTAACATGCTACTTGAAAAGAGAATTTGTTTTTACATTTTTTATATTTGTGAAGTAATCATTTTGTTACTTTGTTTATTTAAATAAATCAGAAGTAACCAAAAGTTGTTTCTGAACAAAAGCTTTTGTAGAACTGATTAATAACCCAAAATGCAAATCACAAAAACAAATTAAAAGTCATGAAAATTCATTTAGATTTAGGTTGAAGACGCATCCACCTTAATTATTAAAAAGTATAGGTATTGGTATCGGTATCGGTATCGGCGATACTGGCCCTGTATTTACTTGGTATCGGATCGATACCAAATCTAGCGGTATCGCACACCTCTAGTCGTTATACTTTATATTGGTGATGATAATCATCAATTATTGAACTGTACAGAGTCTAATCTCTGATGAAATAGGTGTTATGTAATTTGATTATAGTAAAAGTGACTCTAAGAGCCAGTGGTTCTGTAATAATCAGTTAATACAAAGACTTTCCAAACAGTGTGTCACACAAAGACTTCAATAATCAGAATATGAACCTCAACAATGGTGACCATTAAAAAAAATGCTGCAGAGCATGCTGGGAGCCATAGATGAGTTTTGTACTACAATAGTACCCAGCATTCATTGCAGCATGTTTTTTTCGTCACCATTGTAGAGGTTCATATTCTGATTATTGATGTCTGTGTTTGACCAATTACTAGCATAGAAGAAAAAATTATGAGTACAAAATGTTTAGAAAGTCATTTTTATATTAACTGATTATCACAGAACCACTGGCTCTTAGTGTCATTTTTACAAGAATCACTTCTACTAATTACACTACACCTACTTCATCAGAGTTTCGCATCCGTAGGGATTAATAATTGCGAATAATAATGAATAATTATCATCACCTATACAAAAAGTATAACAACCTACACCTTGGTACAGGTTAACACCTGATGGCATTTCTTCTGGGCTTTTGAATTACAACAAATGTGTTTTAGAAACACACAGTTATAACAGCCAGAGAAAAGACTAAGACAGAAATCAAGGGTCAAGAGCCCAACTAATACAAACACTGATCTCTAACATGGTTACTTCAAACAATAAATCAATATCTAAACCTTAGTTCATTCTCAATAAGATCTTCTGTAGACGTCTGACAGAAATAAAGTCAGTCTGGTTATTAATAAGTGGATCTGGTGATGCTGTTTGTGGGGTTGTTTAATCAGATCTTGAGAGATTTCATGTATTTTATTTCAGTTGATTTCATCTAAGGCTGTGTCTGAAGTCAGTTGTAGTAGTTCCTGTGTTTCTCTTTTCTTCAGTGATTCTGTTTGTTAACAGCAGCTGTTCATCACTAATTAACAATTATCACTCAGTTAATCACTTAATCACTTAACTGCAATGTATATCTTCTTTCAGTGAACTCAACTGAATTAAGTTCAGAGTACTCATAACTGTTAGTTTTTTCAACTTAAATGGTTTAAGGCAATCAGTTTCCGCAAGCGGTTTGAGTTAACATAACTTAAGGATATCTTTTTACTCAAACAGTTTGAGTTAAGTTTACTTGTCGGGTTTTACAGAAGCATGTTATGGATGATATGTGTTTGTGCCACTGTTATATGTGTGTTAATTGTATGTTTGATGTTAACCTCCATTATAGAACATTCTTGATTGTGATTGTCATGGTACAAACCATGTTCAAATCTGTTTTGTAAGTTTATGTAAACTGTAGTAAATGCATTTGACAATATATGGCTTAGTTCATTTAGCACTGCATAATTTAAATGTAATTAATTGTATTTAAATAGTTAAGATGACAAATCAAATTTGCATATTTGTTTAATAGGCAGATGAGGTACCCAATAAAATCCTTTCAGCTCATACAATCAGGTGAACATATGTCTGTTTCTGTTATCGGCATAAACTGCTTCTGAACTGTTACAGGTCAGAAAGTAAGACAATAGAGAAACATTGTGTTACATTACCAGTGGAGATGGTCGTTGGTGTGACGGCTATAGAGCTGGTGTTAATGCTGCTAACATCTGAAAGTTTGGATGAATAATAATTAATGAACAGAAACAGAAACATCATGAATGTGTAGAAAGATCTCATTTAAATATAATCACCTGCACAGTATGCTGAACTGCAGACAGTTGGTCTAACCAGCTCATAGACATAATAATTGCCAGGGCAGGCTTTGACTTTAATGGGGTAAGACCCGTAATAACAGCAGTAAATGCCATTGTTACTGCAGACATCTCGAGTGACGACTCCATCCTCAACTGTTGGGTGTCCACCACGAATCCACAGTGGGATATTAGTACCACAGCTATACTGAGCAACACACGTGTCTGCGATATGAGCGCTCACACCGTTAATGAAGAGACGATACCAGCCGCTCCAGGTGACTGTGGTGTCACACTTGTAGTAGTTGTGATAATTATAATCTGGCCTGCCGTTGGCTCTCCATGGATCGTCCAGCACAGTGTAGTTGTAACAGGGATCAGCAGAATAATAATCTATTATGAAAATAAAAAATAATAAACTAAAATCAATAAAACTTTTCTAAAAATAATTCTAGCTTAGTGTGGCAAAAATATTTATATATTTTTCATATTACACAATCTCAAAGCTTTGTTTATTCCAAACATATTAATGATTGTATTTATATAGTTAAGGCATCATATCAAATACATTTTTAATCAGGCACTAAAGAGAGTAAATACATAAGTATTTTCAGCTAATGGAACCAGATGGACTCGACTGTTCATGTCACCGGCAGCCGAAGATCACACGCACTCACAGAAGAGAAGATAATAAAAAATTATAAAAAACATGTTTTGGTTTGTTTTGATAGTTCCTAAAACTAGTAAACTTCTAAAACAACTGACAACTACTTTGAACTTACTGACACAGGTACACTCACTTCTAGTGGAACCAATCACATTAATCAGGTCAGAAAATAAGTCAATAGAATCAGAGTGTGTTGCATTACCAGTTAAGAGAGATGCTGGTATGACTGCTGAAGAGCTGGTGTTAATGCTGCTAACATCTGAAAGTTTAGATGAATAGAGATTAAGCAGAAACACAAAACCGATTAATGTGTACAAATGGTTAAAATAAATATAATCACCTGCACAGTATGCTGCATTGCATTTAGTTGGACTAACCAGCTCATAGACATAATAATTTCCTGGACAAGCTTTGACTTTAATGGGGTAAGACCTGTAATAACAGCAGTAATTTTCCCAGTGACCGCAGACATCTCGAGTGACGACTCCATCATCAATTCTTGGGTGTCCACCATGAATCCACAGTGGGATATCAGTGCTACAGCGATACTTCATAACACAAGTGTCTGAGATTTGAACATTCAAGCCATGAAGGAAGAGACGATACCAGCCTCTCCAGGTGATAGTGTCACACATGCGGTCATAAGATTGTCTATTAGAGGCTCTCCATGGATTGTCCAGCACAATGTAGTTGTTGCAGGGGTCAGCAGAATGATAATCTGTTAAGAAAACATTATAATTATAACTTGCATCTGAAGTCATTTATATATTAAGCCTTAAGCAGTTAAACAGTTTTGTGGAGTTTTGTGGCTTTAATATGAATATGTTATCATTTAAGCTCATTCCAGTATGCCACAAAAGTAGCATTTAGAAGATATATGATTTTAATATTTACAGTTTCTCTTTGGACATTAGATGACTTATTCTCTCTATAGACCTTATCCCAGATAACACACGTATGTCTGCAAGATGTCTGTTAAGGATTGCTTCATCTGAAAATCTGATAGACCTCTTTAAGATGTCAGTTTTACATACATTGTTACAAGCTTTATAAACATTTTAAATACATATTCTAAGCACCTAGGTGACATCTGACAAACGTCCTATAGATGTATTGCATGTAAATACAGACATCAAACAGATGTCTTCAAGATGTATGCGTGCTATCAGGGATGTAGCCCTGTCCCTTTTCGAAGCTCCATAGATCCTCTGTCCTCATGCTCCAGCTCATGAACGCCTGTACTATCAAGAGTGCCTTTTGATCTTGGTGAGGACAAACCAAATCAGGTTAAATTAAGTTGATTTCCTATTCGCCTTTGCTTCAACCAGCATCGATCATTTGTTGCGTCATGGTATTCTTCACTGGAGTGGTTGGAATACTCTGGAAAAAGATGCTGCATTTTGTTTTCCATGCAGGCAATACATAATTTCTCCTTCAGACTCCGCGTTCACTGTAAGGGGCTTCAGTGATTTTAAGCACGCTGTAGTGGCAGGAAAAGGCCTTAACAAACATGCAGTGTCAAAAGAACACATTACAAGCATCGCACTCTGGAAAGACAGAGAAAAAACGGGCTGAAAGAAGACTTGAAATTTCCAATTGAAATTGGTTAACAGTAACCAAATAGCTAGGAATCGCTACTACCTCTCCTCTGTAGTAGACATAATTGAGTTTCTTTTTGTGAATCATTTGCCACTAAGGGGAAGCACAGATGCTTTTGATAGTCTAACAGAGTATGGAAGTAGACATTTCCTTTCATTACTTAAAAAATATACACAGCAAAATCCCAAGTGTTAATTTAACACTCCCCAGTGTTAATTTAACACTCTGAGTGTGGACTCATATAAACACTGAAGCAGTGTTAAAAGCAGAGGTGGACATTCCAGGAGCCAGAAAGTAAAAGTCCTGCCATATGTTTGTTCCACCCATGAACTCAGCAGCTGATTTTATCAGAGGAGGAACCGAGTCATTCCTTTCAAGTCACCAACAAGTCTCAAGTTAAATTCCAAGTCCTCAAAGAGTTAACGTTAATGAGATAATTAAGTGACTAATTAAATAAAGATTGTGCATTAGTGATGAACACCTGCTGTTAACAATCAACATCACTGAAGAAAAGAGAAACACAAGAGCTATAACTGACTTTAACCACAGCCTTGGATGAAATCAGTTGGAAGGAAAATAAAAAATAACTTTGTCACCATAATTGTGGTCAGTATTTGCTTCATTTTGGGCTCTTGAGCCTTTTAACAGTTTTGGTAAGTTTGCTTCTAAGCAAATGCATTACTGTTTCACAGCAAACATTTGTGCAATGCAGAAACAAACTAGGAGGAAACTCATGCTTTTGAAGCCTGTTTGATCTTGATTCAAATACATTATTCCTAAGAAACAGTGATATTTTATTATTCATTTCCACCATCATACTTCAAAATTAAAAGGAAAAGAAAACTGATTAGGATTATGCATTTAGTCATGATCATTTATAATATGATCCTCAACAGTGGTGACAAATAATTATACATACTGCAGTGCATTATGGGAGTTTTTCATGTATTGCAACATGAAGCATTTTGTTGATTGTCACCATTGCAGAGATTCATATGCTGGTTCTTGATATCTGTGTGTGTCTAAAAAGCACTTGAGCTCAAACTTTTGTATGTGTTACACAGATTTAAAATCTATTCTCTGCAAATGTTAAAGTACCATTTTTGTGTGCTGCAGTTTCACTGGGACAATTTTTCTAATGCTAAACTTCTGAAAAAACACATTATTCTCAATATAATCACCAACTCATTGTGCTTATATGTTTATTTTAGACCCCTGATCTCTCATACCTACACCACATATAGGACTACAGAGAGAGACCTAGCACAATCAATCAAGGGTCAAGAACACAACTAAGCCAAACACTGATCTCCATGATGGTGGGATCATTTTAACCAATAAAACATCAGCATCTGATCCTCTGTAATTCTCAATACAACCAGGTGTAAATCATTAATGCACAGTTATCATTTAATAAATAACTTAATTATCTCATTGAATTTAACTCTTTGAGGACTTGGGATGTGATTCAAGACTCGTTTGTGACTTGAAAGGAATGACTTGGTTCCTCCTCTGATGAAAGCATCTGCTGAGTTCATGGGTGGAACAAAAATACGGCAGGACTTTTACTTTCTGGCTCCTGGAATGTCCACCTCTGGTTAAAAGTAACACTGAAGCGGAGTTGAAGTTAATGAGATAATTAAGAAGTTAATTGAGTTATGATTGACCATTATTGAGGACACCTGATTTTAACAAGCAGAATCACCAAATGAGAACATCACAATTTGTGTATCACCATTATAGTGTTCAGTGTTTGCTTTAGCTGGGATCTTGGCTTGTAACTTTTTACTTTTAAAGTTTGTTTGTCAAACCAAGAGCAAAAATCATCGCGTGTTGATGATTATGTTTTAATGTAATCGTTGTTTGACATGATTCACTGAACTCATTTACAGTGTTTTCTCAAAGTAAAACTTCCATTATTGATTGTCACAGCTTTGATTCCACAATGAAAAAATATGTATTTTCTATACATTTTGTAGGTATCTCTTTCAAGTGATTCTGTTTTTTTTATTTTTTTATTAAAGAATTCGAATTTTAGGCACACACAGATAACAAGAATCAGCGTATGAATCTCAACAATGGTGACAAACAGCATATTCAGATAAACAGACCAACTCTGAACATCACAAAACTAGATACAAAATGAACATAAAAACAGCAAAAATGAAATATAGTTAGATTAAAAAGTTAAAAAGACAGTTCAGCTCATAATTTATTCATGCCGCAATGCATGATGGGAGCCATGGATGCTTTTTTGATGGTCACCATTGTTGTGATGCTCACGCTGATTCCTGATGTCTGTGTGTCCAAACAAAAGATTACTTTTTTACGTAGAACTAACTATTAAAAACACTTAATTTATGTATGCAGTAAAGAAACTTAAACTCAGGCATTCAGGTCACTCTATAACAAATAGCTCAAATCACAATCAATGGCACACATGATTGCCTTTGCTGTGGTCTGTCTGTATGATATAATTCAGTCACCACAGCCACATAAAATCTAAAGATAAAAACTGAAGGGTAAAGATCCCAACTAAAGCAAACATCGACCACTATAATGGTGATACACAAATTGTGATTTTCTCGTTTGGTGATTCTGCTTGTTAACATCAGGTGTCTTCAATAATGGTCAATCATAACTCAATTAACTTCTTAATTATCTCATTAACTTCAACTCTGCTTCAGTGTTACTTTTAACACTGCTTTAGTGTTTATATGAGTCCACACTCAAGAGTGTTAAATTAACACTGGGGATTTTGCTGTGTACCCTCCAAAAAGACCCAGAGTTAAGGAGTGTTATGAAGACAATACAATGCAATGCAACGTATAGTTATCATGAAATTCAAAATGACGACATTGCGATCATGAGCAGTCTGGTGACTGAAGAAATAGTTCGAGAAGTTGCAGACTCGTGGTATACAATCAAAGTAAACACATAACCCTACTGGAATGAAAAACATTTCCATAATCGTTTGCTTTGTTAAAGACAATTTTCAAGTCACAGAGTGACTTCTTTCCATGACAAAAACTGAAAAAGGGGAGCTTGAAAAGACTGTGCTCAGTACTTCTAAAATATTGAGCCAGGTGTATGACGGGGCCTCTCTCATGTCCGGAAAAAATGGAGGAGTACAGAAAATTTCAAGTTCATGCAATATTCATAGAGCCCGCGGTTGAAGACTTCTTTAATGCGAGTAACTTGCTTTATAAATTCATAAAGAAGCCAACTGTTGCTGTCTTGTATGGAGGGCAGCAGCTTAAGTGCAGTCAAATTAGTTACATGTCCTTCAGAATGCCTTACGAAATTGCACAGTGAATCTGAACTCTTAGAGCTGTGGGATAAGCGCGATGACACTGAAATGCCAAAGCTTCCCAAATGAAAGTGGGCATTCAACCAAGACTTTCAAGAATATCTGCTGCAGGAAAGCATTGACCATGCTCAAGGTGATTTGGGAAAACAAAAAGAGCTCAGAACTTAACTAATTCAGAAGTGATTCATTCAGAATTTGTTGTGGCCTGGCAATTCCTGAGTAAAGTACTGGCTAGACTGATTTCTAGTGACGAGAAATTAACACTTAAAAAATTAGTCCAGGAGCATCATACCACGCTTGAAGCTACACTGTTAAAAATCGCTGTAAAAAAACGGCCAAATTTCGACAGTAACATACTGTTTTTCAGTAAAACAGTGCATTCTGGGTAATATTCATCGTTTTCTAGAAGTTAGCCTGCTGCTATATATCGTAAATTAACAACGTTCAAAGTCGACACTCAGCGGCTGTGTTTCAAATTACACCCTACTCCCTCATTCACTATTCCCTACATGAGTTTACTAATATAGTCCACCTAACAGAGAGAATGAAAACTAATGAGTGAATTCAGACAATGATCAACAGCTGCTGTTAATGAGTAGAATCACTGAAGAAAAAAGAAACAAGACAAACACAAGAAATACAACTGACTTCAGCCACAGCTTTAGATGAAATCAACTGAAGATTTAAACAATCAACAAACAGCTTTATCAACTTCACTCATTACTAACCGGACTGACTTTATTTCTATCAGATCAGAGATCAGAGATCAAAAGATCTTATTGAGAATTACAGAGATGTAGATGATAATCTTAGTTTCGTTTAGCATCACCATTGTGGAGATCAGTGTTTGCTTTAGTTGGGCTCCTGACCCTTGACTTTTGTACTTCAACTTTTGTTTCATTGCTATATTTGTATCTTTATGATACATCTATTACAGCAATATTAATCTTGATGATCAAGTGATTATGACTGTTTCTGTCAGGCATGATCTACTAGACTGACTTGTTGTTATAATAGTCAAATGATAATTTGGTGTTGAAATATGTGAGTGAATAACACTTTGCTTTTGTTTGTTTCTTCAAATTTATAAGATTGAACGGTAATGTGATTATCTGGATATGGATTTTTGAGCTTTAAATATTTTGGGCAGTAGTCCTCACAACACTGAAAGAGAGACATCAACAATCAGCATATTAATCTCAACAATGGTGACAATCAAAAGGTTTATGATGCAATGCATGCTGGGTACCAGCACAGGATAAAACTCATCCATGACTCCCAGCATGCATTGCGGCATGAATAAATTATGCCACTGAATTGTTCACTTATTTTCTTGAATTCTTATGTGCTTATCATTTTGCATTTGTTTTAAGTTTTAGTAGCATGTGCTGTGATGTTCAGAACTGATCTGTTCATTTATTTTATGGATTGTCACCATTGCTGTGATTCATACGCTGATTCTTGATGTTTCTGTCTAAATTTCAGCTAAGGTTTTTTTTTTATTATGAGTGAAATTTTCTTAACAGTCTTTTATAACTTATGGCTCAGCAGTGTTCCTTCTTACGCTGTAGTATCAATAAGAGAAGAGACATGGGATTAGATCAGAAATAAAAGTATTTGTTCTTGTCAATCTATAAACAACATCAGATTTTTTTTCTTCTGTGTACTTTTGTTTTGCTATAACAGGTTCCCAAAGGTGCATTGTTACAGCATGTAAAAAAAAAAAAAAAAACTTAATTGTTGAAAAGTCACGTTCAAGAGCCCAACTAAAGTAAACACTGATCTCCATCATAGTAGTGAAAAAAACACCTAAACCTATTTAACTCTCCATAAGTTCTTCTGTAGACATCTGACAGAAATAAAGTCAGTCTGGTAAGTAATGTGAATCTGGTGAAGCTGTTTTAGTAGTTGTTTAATCAGATCTTGAGAGATTTGATGTATTCTTTTATTCAGTTGATTTCATCTAAGGCTGTGGTTGAAGTAATTTGTAGTTCTTGTGTTTCTCTTTGCTTCAGTGATTCTGCAGGTGTTTATCACTAATGCTCAATCATCAATTAATCACCGAATTATCTCATTAACTTCACTGATTCGGTGTTACTCTAACACTCTGTAGTGTGCACACATTATAAGTGTTCATTTAAAACTGAGGATTTTCTTGTGGGGTTTAAAGGGTTAAAGATTTAAGATGAAGAAAAAACAGCATTGAACATAATTTAACAGTAATAAACTGTAATTAATTTACAGGAAACAAACTGTAGAAAAACAGTTATTTACTGGCACCCCTGCTGCCAGTAAATAACTGTTTTTCTACTGTTTCTTGCCGTAAATAAATGTTTGCCAGCAAAAAAAGTGTTTTTCTACAGTTTGTTGCCGTTAAGTCAAGGAAAAACAGTAATATACTGTAAAATGTAAACGTCAGATTTACCAAATGAAAAAAAAAGTTAATTTAACTAAAATATTTGTGAACATCCATAGAAAAAAAATTAGGCAAAGTCATACACTGATAATGAGAGTAAATACTGAACTTGACTGTATTAATGTGTGTTTGCACAAGAGAGATCGTTTAGTTTAATGTACACTGTAAAAAATGTTGCCGTTAAATAACAGTAATTTTCTGGCAGCAGGGGTGCCAGTAAAGTACTGTTAATTTACAGCTCTTAACCATTAATTTACCACTCTTATTTTTTAACAGTATTTTACCGTAAATTCTACCATGGAAATTAACTCCACTCCCACTGCTTCAAACAGTTCGAGTTTTTAAACTAGCATTCCTACGATGTTAGTACTATGAACTTATTTCATTTGAGTCCACTGAGAAGGAATATTTCTTACACTTAATGTGCAGTAATAAAGTAACTAAATACATGACTTTTACTCAAAACACTGCAGCTCATTGTCAGCTATAGCACACATGTATGTGCTGAAGTACTTAACACAGAGATCATCACTGTATCAGCGACTCCACATTTACTGCCTTTATATAAAGCAGCAGAAAATCAGAATTTGTGGCTCATCATTGACTGAAGCACCAGCTCTACTCTACAGCACAATGGTGAACAACAAAACTACATTAAACTAAACGATCTCTCTTGTGCAAACACACATTAATACAGTCAAGTTCAGTATTTACTCTCATTATCAGTGTATGACTTTGCCTATTTTTTTTTCTATGGATGTTCACAAATATTTTAGTTAAATTAACTTATTTTTCATTTGGTAAATCTGACGTTTACATTTTACAGTATATTACTGTTTTTCCTTGACTTGACGGCAAAAAACTGTAGAAAAACACTTTTTTTTGCTGGCAACCATTAATTTACGGCAAGAAACAGTAGAAAAACAGTTATTTACTGGCAGCAGGGGTGCCAGTAAATAACTGTTTTTCTACAGTTTGTTTCCTGTAAATTAATTACAGTTTATTACTGTTAAATTATGTTTCATTCTGTTTTTTCTTCATCTTAAATCTTTAACCCTTTAAACCCCACAAGAAGATCCTCAGTTTTAAATGAACACTTATAATGTGTGCACACTACAGAGTGTTAGAGTAACACTGAATCAGTGAAGTTAATGAGATAATTCAGTGATTAATTGATGATTGAGCATTAGTGATAAACACCTGCAGAATCACTGAAGGAAAGAGAAACACAAGAACTACAAATGACTTCAGCCACAGCCTTAGATGAAATCAACTGAATAAAAGAATACATCAAATCTCTCAAGATCTGATTAAACAACTACTAAAACAGCTTCACCAGATTCACATTACTAACCAGACTGACTTTATTTCTGTCAGATGTCTACAGAAGAACTTATGGAGAGTTAAATAGGTTTAGGTGTTTTTTTCACTACCATGATGGAGATCAGTGTTTACTTCAGTTGGGCTCTTGAATGTGACTTTTCAACAACTAAGGTTTTTTTTTTTTTTTTCATGCTGGAACAATGCGCCTTTGGAACCTGTTATAGCAAAACAAAAGTACACAGAAGAAAAAAAATCTGATATTGTTGTTTATAGATTGACAAGAACAAATACTATTATTTCTGATCTAATCCCGTATCTCTTCTCTTATTGAATATTGATACTACAGCATGAGAAGGAACACTGCTGAGCCATAAGTTATGAAAGACTGTTAAGAAAATGTCACTCATAATAAATAAAAAAAAAACCTTTGCTGAAATTTAGACAGAAATATCAAGAATCAGCATATGAATCACAACAATGGTGACAATCCACAAAATAAATGAACAGATCAGTTCTGAACATCACAACACGTGCTACTAAAACTTAAAACAAATGCAAAATTATAAGCACATAAGAATTCAAGAAAATAAGTGAACAATTCAGGGGCATAATTTATTCATGCCGCAATGCATGCTGGGAATCATGGATGAGTTTTATCCTGTGCTGGTACCCAGCATGCATTGCATCATGAACCTTTTGATTGTCACCATTGTTGAGATTAATATGCCGATTGTTGATTTCTCTCTTTGAGTCTTGTGGGGACTGCTGCCCGAAATACTTTTTAACTAAAACTAGTCGTTAAATCCATAAATACTGGTTATCACACTACTTTTTAATCTTACTAAATTGAAGCGTCATTCACTCAAATATTTCAACACCAAATTAATATTTGATTATTATAGCAACACTTTAAGTCAGTCTAATAGATCATGCCTGTTAGAAACAACCACTTGACTATTAAAATTAATACTGCTTTAACAGATGCATCATAAAGAAACAAATACAGCAATAAAACAAAATGTAAAGTGTAAAAGTCAATGGTCAGGAGCCCAACTAAAGCAAACACTGATCTCCACAATGGTGACGCTAAACGAAACAGTAACATTATCATCTAAATCTCTTTAATTCTCAATAAGATCTTTTGATCTCTGTTCTCTGATCTGACAGAAATAAAGTCAGTCTGGTTAGTAATGTGTGAAGTTGGTGAAGCTGTTTGTTGATCGTATAAATCTTCAGTTGATTTCATCTAAGGCTGTGGCTGAAGTCAGTTGTATTTCATGTGTTTGTCTTGTTATGATTTTTTTTTCTTCAGTGATTCTACTCATTAACAGCAGCTGTTGATCATTGTCTGAATTCACTCATTAGTGTTCATTGTCTCTGTCAGGTGGACTATATTAGTAAACTCATGTAGGGAATAGTGAATGAGGGTGTAGGGTGTGATTTGAAACACAGCCGCTGAGTGTCGAATTTGAACGTTGTTATTTTACGATATATAGCAGCAGGCTACTTCTCGAAAACGATGAATATTACCCAGAATGCATTGTTTAAATGAAAAACAGTATTTTACTGTCGAAATTTGGCCGTTTTTTTACAGCGATTTTTAACAGTGTAGTTTTGTTGTTCACCATTGTGCTGTAGAGTAGAGCCGGTGCTTCAGTCAATGATGAGCCACAAATTCAGATCTTCTGCTGCTTTATATAAACACAGTAAATGTGGAGTCGCTGATACAGTGGTGATCTCTGTGTTAAGTACTTCAACACATACATGTGTGCTATAGCTGACAATGAGCTGCAATGATTTGAGTAAAAGTCATGTATTTAGTTACTTTATTACTGCACATTAAGTGTAAGAAATATTCCTTCTCATTGGACTCAAATGAAATAAGTTCATAGTACTAACATCGTAGGGATGCTAGTTTTAAAAACCTCGAACTGTTTGAAGCAGTGGGAGTGGAGTTAATTTCCATGGTAGAATTTACGGTAAAATACTGTTAAAAAATAAGAGCGGTAAATTAATGGTTAAGAGCTGTAAATTAACAGTACTTTACTGGCACCCCTGCTGCCAGAAAATTACTGTTATTTAACGGCAAAATTTTTTACAGTGTACACTGTAAAAAAAATTTCCGGCTGTGGCTGAAGTCAGTTGTATTTCATGTGTTTGTCTTATGTTTTTTTTTTTCTTCAGTGATTCTACACATTAACATTAATTTTCATTCTCTCTGTCAGGTGGACTATATTAGTAAACTCATGTAAGGAATAGTGAATGAGGGTGTATGGTGTGATTTGAAACACAGACGCTGATGTCGACATTGAACGTTGTTAATTTACGATATATAGCAGCAGGCTACTTCTCGAAAACGATGAATATTACCCAGAATGCACTGTTTTAATGAAAAACAGTATTTTACTGTCAAAATTTGGCTGTTTTTTTACAGCGATTTTTAACAGTGTACACAGTAAAAGCCAAAGTGTTAAATTAACAATGCTCTGAGAATATATGGTCCTACTCTAAAAGAGTGTTAAAGTAACTCTGAAGCAGTGTCAATATTCATGAGATAATTATGTGATTAATTAAGTTCTGATTGATCATAAGTGATGAACACTGGATGTTAACAAGCAGAATCACTGAAGAAAAGCAAAACACAAGAACTACTGCCTTTAGACACAGCATTTGAAGAAATCAACTAAAATAAAATATATTAAATTGCTCAAGATTGCAGCAGATGATAAATAATCTCCACAAACAGCATCACCAACTTTGCAAAAATACTAACCAGTTAGAATTTTATGTGTCTAAAAAAAAATATTATTACAAATTAATAGAGGTTTAGATGTTACACAGCAAAATCCCCTGTGTTAATTTAACACTCTGAGTGTGGACTCAGAAACTCTGAAGCAGTGTTAAAAGTAACACTGAAGCAGAGTTGAAGTTAATGACATTATTAAGAAGTTAATTGAGTTATGATTGACAATTATTGAAGACACCTTATGCTAACAAGCAGAATCACCAAACGAGAAAATCACCATTGAAAAGTCACCATCATAGTGGTCAGTGTTTGTTTTAGTTGGTATCTTGACCTTTCACATATTTACTTTAAATTTTGTGCGGCTGTGGTAACGGAGTTGTAACATACTGACAGACCAGAGCTAAGCCAATCATGTGTTATTGATTGTTGGTTTGAACTAATTGTCATGGAGTGACTTGAATGCCTAAGTTTACTGCGTATATTAATTAGGTGAAAAAAAAACAGATCCATCTTTTTTTGGCATAATGTGACATGTTTTTAGAAGTTAGTTCTACATAAAGAAAGAGTTATTTAGTTTAGACACACAGACATCAAGAATCAGCGTGAGCATCATAACAACAGTGGCTAGTGTTCCTGTAGCTCAACTGGTAGAGCACTGCGCTAGCGTGTAATGTCCAGGGGTCAGAAAGTAAAAGTCCTGCCATATTTTTGTTCCACCCATGAACTCAGCAGCTGATTTTATCAGAGGAACAAAGTAATTCCTTCCAAGTCACAAACTAGTCTCAAGTCAAATCCCAAATCCCAAGCTGTAAAGCTTAAAGCTTCATGAGGCTTCATCTTCCCATCACTAATCCTCTGTAAATAAATTAGGCGTGGACACATGAGACTTTCTCTTTATCTTTTTAAACATATACTCTTAATGGAGCTATTTAAAGAAGCCATATGATCACAAATTAATGGTGCGGATGCATTTCAGTAAGTGTCCTGTGGGATACTTGTGAAATAGTTATAAATCCCAGTTAATGTTGTTATGCAGTCTGAAGCAGAGGTGGAGAGTCCAGGGGTCAGAAAGTAAAAGTCCTGCCATATGTTTATTCCACCCATGAACCCAGCAGCTGATTTCACCAGATGAGGAATCAAGTCATTCCTTTCAAGTCACAAACAAGTCTCAAGTTAAATCCCAAGTCCTCAAAGAGTTAAAGTCAATGAGATAATTAAGTGACTAATTAAATGATAATTCTGCATTAGTGATGAACACCTGCTGTTAACAATCAACATCACTGAAGAAAAGAGAAACACAAGAACTACAATTGACTTTAAGCACAGCCTTGGATGAAATCAACTGGAAGAAAAAAAAAAAAAAAAAAACTTTGTCACCATAATTGTGGTGATTCCACCATCATGGAGATCAGTGTTTGCTTTAGTTGGGCTCTTGACCCTTTTAATAATTCAAAGTAATTTGCTTTTAAACACTTGCGGTTGTGTTATGTAGTAAACATTAACACATTGCTGAATTAAAAGCTTGAAGTAGAAAATTTCATTGCCCTTTTTTCACCTAAAACATTTTAATTAACTTCATGAAGGTGTCTCTCTTTGGTTTGTTAAATTATGTTCAGCAATTACTGAACTACAAAAAAAGTCATATTAAACAAATATTATTGTAATGCTTAAATATTGGGGGGAAAAAATTGTACAGGCTCGGGATTTTAGACATGAGCACTTATCATATGATCCTCAACAGTGGTTACAATAATTATTCATGCTACAGTGCATAATCAGAGTTTTTACTATGGTGTCACCCAGCATGCACTTCAGCTTGAAGCGTTTTGTTGATTGTCACCATTGTTGAGATTCATATGCTGGGTCATGATGTCTGTGCGTCTTATTAGGAAAAGATTTCAAAAATGTATATTTGTTACATACATTAGGAAATGTATTCATTATAGTGATTAAACCAACGGTTCCACAAGGTAGGTTATTTAAAAACTGAACACTTGTTAATACTAAATACATAAAATTGTTTTGGAAATAAACAGGCTGATGCCTAATAATTACTTCATCATGTAAAACCAGCTAGTAACGGTTTTCTGCACAGCACTGATCGCACTGTTTTATAACAGCACATGTACTTTTACAGAGAAATATCTAACATAAGAAACCAAAGGTCAAGAGCCCAACTGAAGCAAACACTGATCTCCATGATGGTGGCATAATTTTAACCAATAAAACATCAGCATCTGATCCTCTGTAACGCACAATAACAGCAGGTGTTCATCACTAATGCACAATCATCATTTAATTAGTCTCTTAATTATCTCATTGACTTTAACTCTTTGAGGACTTGGGATTTGAGTTGAGACTAGTTTGTGACTTGGAAGGAATGACTTGTTTCCTCTGTTGAAATCCGCTGCTGAGTTCATGGGTGGAGCAAAAATGTGGCAGGACTTTTACTTTCTGACCCCTGGACTCTCCACCTCTGGTCTGAAGCTGTTAGCCCTTGCATGCTCAGTGAAAATAAAGCTAATAATATCTGACTGGAATATAACTGAACAAATCAAACAAATGGGTAAAGGTGGGGCCCGTTACAAGGTGGTGTTCATGGGCTTCAGCCCAGTCAAGACCAATGGTAAGTTTGGCAATGTATATAAGTGATCACCCAGATTTAGTGAGGGCTCCTGAGAGAGCTCTCTGTCTGATTCCATAACGCCAGGGCCCAAACCCTCCAACTTCTGTGCACTGCAAAAAAATTATTCACTTTATTTACTCAATAAAATGTTTACAAATTTTACATCCGATATTATTAAATTTAACACATTAGAAATAGTCAAATTAGAGGATTACAAGCAACCATTCAAAATGAGTAGAATAACATAAAATAATTATATTTACACAAAAATATTGATTTCATTGAAAACAAACAAACAAAAACACACTATGCTAAAGAATAATATGTTATACATGCCAGGCCAGTAGTTGGCGATCATGAAACACTCTGTGAAAACATATGGATTCACATGACGTCAACTTTTTCCCAAATTCACATTTTTGTTGCTTAGATATGAAACAGACATCAGGTTCAGAAGTTTGTGTCCTCAGTCCCCCAAAACAGAGTTACTGAAGACGCCTAAAGTTCACAAACAGAATCACTGAAGGAGAAAAGGTTACATTTATAGGGTTACCATTATAGCGATCAGTGTTTGCTTTAGTTGATCTCTTGACCCTTTTTTTTTTAATATTACATTTTGTTTGGCTGTTATAACTTAGTTAAAACTCATGATAGGAGCCACAAGTAAGTTTTAATCGGCGGCATCCGGAATGCAGTGCAACATGCTTTTTGATGGTCACCATAGCTGAGGTTCTCAGGCTGATTCTTGATGTCTGTGTGCCTAAATTTAATATTAATTTATTTGTCTTGAAATCAACAAAAGCATGAATTTGTGATTTACTTTTTTGTGCTGTGTTTCTTAGTTGACAACTACTGGTGTGGTATGCTTAACATAGTATTCATTAGCATAGTGTTTTGTTTTTCTTTCTCAAATAATTGCATCCTTTTTTTGAATGGTTATTTTCTAAGAATCTCATTTGATTAGTTCTAGTGCATTATGTGTTAAATTTAGTTAATAATATTGCTTGTAATCTGTTGCCACAATTTTTTTTTTATTAAATATAGTGTATTATTTTTAACAGTGGACACCAACTATGCACACATTTCCTATTATGTATGATTATGAAAGACAATTAAACCAATCAGAGTAGGTATGAGGTGGGTTGACGTGCAACCCCGCCTCTATCTGCAGGCTGCAGCTTGGTGCTTCTCTGTTAGTCCAACAAAACCAATATTGTTGTAAACATTTTACTTTTTTTCATGTTATTTTGCTCATTTTGAAAGATTGCTTGTAAGCATCTCATTTGATTAATTCTAATTAATTCTAATGTGTTAAATTGAATTAATAATATTGCTAGTAATCTGTTGACACAATTTTATTGAGTAAATATAGAGTATCACTTTTTACAGTGTAGGTGAACCAAAAACAACTGATAGCAGCTATCAGTGATATGTGTCAGGTCCCCACTATAATAGAAGCAATATACACAAATGTTTACAGAACAAGCAGGAACCCAATGTGCCTGTAGCTTTCTCTATTTCTGTTTTGTCATGTGATAGAAAGTCTAAGGCCTTCTCAAGCCTTAAGGCTGAGAGAAGGGTATTCCTGATTAATATATTGATGCTATATACAAACATGACTACAAACTAAACCAACAGGGTCCTAGAACTGCGGTCCAGAAAGTTAAGCCATCGCTATATCATCCAGTATGGTAGGTGGCGCTGTCATGAAAAACTGGGGTCCTAGAACTGCAGTCCTAGATCTGCGGTCCTGAAACTACAGCCTCCGGTTGTGCAGGAACATACTATTGACTGCTGAATCATTTAATCTGTGTATATTTACAGCAATCATAGTTTGATGCATAATAGGACAAAGCAATGCCATCAAGTTAGCATTTTTAAACATTCCCTCACAAAAAAAAATTCTAATCAATGACTTGAGCTCCAATGACCTTTAGTTTAAACTGATAATTATTTGTTTTACTCTCGTTTTCGAGAGTTTAGTCTATTAAATCCAGTCATGCAGCAGGTTCTTTTGCCAACCCGGCAGGAAAATGACAAGAGCATAAGTGGTTTAGAGTCAGAAATATTTAATTTGACAATACATAGCTTCATTAATTAACCATTACGCATAATTTAAAAGTAATTAATGGTTGTATTTATATAGTTAAGATGACAAATCAAATTTGTATGATTTTTAACAGGCAGACAGAATAACCAGTAAAGTCCTTTCAGCTAATAGAATCACGTGGACATATCTGTTCCTAATATCAGCAGAAACATAAACTACTAAAAATGACTGACAACTACTTTCAGCTTAATGATACGAGAACACTTGCATCTAGTGGAACCGATCACATTCATCAGGTCAGAAAGTAAGTCAATAGAGACACAGTGTGTTACATTACCAGTGGAGATGGTCGCTGCTATGACGGCTGTAGAGCTGGTGTTAATGCTGCTAACATCTGAAAGTTTAGATGAATAATAATTCATGAACAGAAACAGAAACATCATGAATGTGTAGAGAGAGCTCATGGAAATATAATCACCTGCACAGTATGCTGAACTGCAGACAGTTGGACTAACCAGCTCATAGACGTAATAATTGCCTGGACAGGCTTTGACTTTAATGGGGTAAGACCCAAAATAGCAGCAGTCATTGTTCCAAATACCACAGACACCTCGAGTGACGACTCCATCCTCAACTGTTGGGTGTCCACCACGAATCCACAATGGGATATCAGTGCCACAGCTATACTGAGCAACACAGGTGTCTGGGATGTGAGCGCTCACATCGTTAATGAAGAGACGATACCAGCCGCTCCAGCTGACTCTGGTGTCACACTTGTAGTAGTTGTAATAGTAGTTATCATAATAATAATTATAAAATTGCCTGCTGTTTGCTCTCCATGGGTCGTCCAACACAGTGTAGTTGTAACAGGGGTCAGCAGAATAATAATCTATTATGAAAATAAAAAAGAACATGTTGCTGTCAATAAAACTTTTCTAAAAATAATTCTAGCTTAGGATGGTAGAAATATTTATATATTTTTATATATTTCACAATCTCATAGCTTTGTTTATTCCAAACATATTAATGATTATATTTATATAGTTAAGGAAACATATCAAATAATTTTTTTTTTTTATTTTTTTTTTTTTTATCAGGCACTGAACCGAGTATTTTCAGCTAATGGAATCAGATGGACTCGACTGTTCATATCACCAGCAGCTGATGCTCACATGCACTCACAGAAGAGCTGAAGTCAAGATTTTTTTTTTAATAATAAAAAACATGTTTTGGTTTGTTTTGATATTTCCTTAAACTAGTAAACTTCTAAAACAACTGACAACTACTTTGAATCAATCACATTCATCAGGTCAGAAAATAAGTCAATAGAATCAGAGTGTGTTGCATTACCAGTTAAGAGAGTCGCTGGTATGACTGCTGAAGAGCTGGTGTTAATGCTGCTAACATCTGAAAGTTTAGATGAATAGTGATTAAGCAGTATCACAAAACCGATGAATGTGTACAAATGGCTCA
This sequence comes from Carassius gibelio, assembly GCF_023724105.1. NCBI lineage: Eukaryota > Metazoa > Chordata > Actinopteri > Cypriniformes > Cyprinidae > Carassius > Carassius gibelio. The sequence goes on from NC_068371.1 coordinate 36,062,936, forward strand.
GGTAAATATAATCACCTGCACAGTATGCGGAATAGCACACAGTTGGACTAACCAGCTCATAGACATAATAATTGCCTGGACAAGCTTTGACTTTAATGGGGTAAGAGCCGTAATAGCAACAGTAATTGTCCCAGTTACCACAGACATCTCGAGTGACGACTCCATCCTCAACTGTTGGGTGTCCATCAGGTATCCACAGTGGGATATCAGTGCTACAGTGATACTTCATAACACAAGTGTCTGAGATTTTAACATTCAGGCCACGAAGGAAGAGACGATACCAGCCTCTCCAGGTGATAGTGTCACACATGCGGTCATAAGATTGTCTATTAGAGGCTCTCCATGGATTGTCCAGCACAGTGTAGTTGAAGCAGGGGTTAGAAGAATTATAATCTGTTAAGAAATCATTGAAAATAATTATTAACTTGAAGTCATTTATTTATTAAGCCTAAACAATCATTTAAGCCTATTCTAGTGTGCTACAAAATTTGCAAGACATATGATTCATTTATTTATTTATTTATTTATTTACCAAACAGTCACTGTGAGTAGGCAATTACAAAGAGCCTCCATAACCTCCATAACCTTAATATCCCTATACATTAGCTCATCAATCAAGACTGGCAGCAAAAGACTGTAGGGTCTTTGTCAATTGAATATAAACATGGCTGTAGCTAGCTATAAGATCATAAGTAAAAAGAAATTAAAATCAGAAATTAAGTTTAAACACTCTTAATGTCTAACAGACACTTAAAAACTCTAAATGTCTGCATTTACTGTATAATTCAATTTGCCTAGAAGACCCTTTGTTTTTCACTGTAACATTTTAGCTTATATGACTATAGACATCACGACAACAAATTCCAAGGTTGTTCAGTTGCCAGATCTTGTATGAAACGCATCTTTCTCACACGGTCGACGCATAAAATATTAACTCGCTCAACTAGCTGCAACCTACAGTCCAGTGATGCTATTGCAATCTGCACAGGGAGTAACGTGGAAAGGAAACAATAATCACTGGTAGAAATGGGAGGAGAAGATTCAGGTGAAGAAAAAAAAAAACTAAATATAGTTGTAAATTGAGATATAGCCTACCCTTCAAAAGGCTATTTAACTGATTAAATATGAGCGCTGAAAGTTTCAAAGTAAGGGGCTGTGCTGCTTTGTTTACTGCGGTTACAGGGGAAACAGCTGTTTTCCTGACAAAAAGCGTCTCCTGCTTGAAGAGAATGAATTTGCATTTTTAGAACAAAACCAAAAACATCCCTAATTTCTACACAGAAAACATGCAGTTGTAAATGTGCACTGTTGGGGGTAATGCATTACAAGTAATGCAAGTATCGTAATCAGATTACTTTTTTCAAGTAACGAGTAAAGTAATGCATTACTTTTTAATTTACAAGAAAATATTTGAGTTACTTTTTTAAATAAGTAATGCCAGTTATTTCTTTCATATCTGATCAAAAGCTTTCCTGTCCCCATGTTGAGATAAATCAGGAGTAAGATGTTACTGTAGTTCTAGAATAAATCTGAACATGCATTAATTCATCTCACTTACTCAAAAATAAATAATAAATAAGATTTAGTTTTCCTCAAAATTAATAAAAATACTTAAATGCAACTCAGAATTTATCTCAAAGCTGCCATACTGAAATATGTAAAATAATAAAAATATCATTTTCTGTTTTTAATCCCATTTTATTAACCAATTTGCTGCTGACCTTCGATGATCCAATACTAATAAGCAAAAATTACACAAGATAAACTAACATTTCTTTTTTATTGCTGAAGAGTTGAACTTTCTTCTTCTGTGTTCTGCTGCACACATGCATTAAGAGGCTTTTGGTGAGAAAGAGCTTTTATATTTCCCAAAAATAGAACTTTTTATATTAAAATCAAACAAGCAAGCTCAGCCCAGATTTAAAAAGTAACACAAAAGTAATCTAATGCATTACTTAAGCAATCAAGAAATGTATTACATTTCCATGTAAAATACATTTCTTCTAAAAGTAACTTTCCCCAACACTGTAAATTTATGTGAAATAGTGAATTATAATAACCTAAAGATATAGCCTACACTAAGATATATTTGTTACTAAATTAATATAATTGTTTGATAATAACTGTTTAAATTAATTTAAATAAATTTATATTATACTTTTTTAACTCTTGGCTCTTCCCCCCTACCCTGCACCATTTAATCTCACTTTATCCAATAAAAAATACGTTAAGCATATTTTATGATGTTGTTATCTTGGCAGAAGATAGTGACAATAAAAATGGCAAGGATGTGTTCATACAGTATTGCAGGCAAAATGCCATCAAATAACACAAGACGTTACACAAAACATTACCAACTGGGGTCGTCTTCTCTTGTGCAACAGTTGTTAAGGCCAAGTTAAGTGTTAAGACATCTGAGAAAAAAAGATTAATAAAAAACAATCACATTTTAGTAATAGCAGTAGTGAACAAAGAGATGCTCTTTTATCAAAATAAATGAATGCATTTCTGATGCATGTGAGCACCTGATTCAAGAATTCTAGGTCTGTACATTTCTGTAATTTTAAACATGGTAAAATGTTGACACTCTTATTGAAAGCTGCAAACATAATCAAATTTGTACAAATATTTTATACACATTTGTGGACCTGTTTGTTATATTTGTTCACAACAACATAAAAGTGGCAAGTAAAAACAAAAATACTGCTCAGACTTACACAGCATTAGTAAGATAGTTGGTGCTCTTATAAAACCTGTCATTAAATATAAAGAAAAAAAATTAAAACAACGACAACAAATAATTTGTATTGTATTTATAAGTCTATCTAACTTTAAGACAATTTCTTGAATTGTAATTTTGAGTTTGTGATAACTGTATTTATCATGTTCATTTCATAAAAGTTTCTACACAGAGGGATGAAGCCTTTACATAAAGTAAATGTAAATGCATACTTTTATTAAGAGGAGAATCCATTGACATGTTCTCTTTATTCACCAACCGGTTCAGAGGACAAGATTCCTTCACAGTTACAGAATAACAAATTAGCAATGGTACTGACAAATTACTTACAGTGAATTATTTACATGTTACACAAGTTAAAATAGAGGCATTTAAACATTTATTGTCTAAGCATAAAGCAATAAAGGATTAATTGAATCATGCACACATTAACACATACACATAAACACACATTAACACACATCGACACATGCTGTAGTTTGTTTGATTTTAGATTAAAAAAAATAAAATAATCTTACCTAATATAAGCTGCTTTTCAGTGATGCTCACTGACACTGTGCTGAGATGCATGTAGATATTTTATCTGTTCATCATCCTGATAAGGAAATATGTGTCCAAGTCCTCTGCTTCCTTCTCATATTCAAATACAAATATATACATGGAAATCTTGTATATCCAGTTTCTTGTCAGTGCATTTCTGGGGATCTTCCACACAATGTTATATGTGTAATTTCCAATATCATGTTATTGTCAGTTTATACCCAGTAACTTCAAGTGGACTGTGATGTTTGCTTTTGGCTGCTGCTGGTGTTTGGTCATTAATCCCAAAGCAGCTGTGACTGACTAAATCTCACAAATGTTGTTATTCAGTTTAAATGACAAAAATGCTGTAGGCATTCATCCAAAGTGTTAGGTTTTTTGTGTGCCTCCTATGGTCAAAAGAAGAAGAAAAAAAAGCGAGGGGGGGGGGCAGTTGTGGGTAACCCTATTACATTGCAACTTGTCAAATATGATTCGATGCATTCTTAAAATGCATTGCAGTGCATCACAGCTCAGATTTCATCAACACACCGAAGAACCAGGACCAGGATTTTTTTTATTTATTATTATTTATGTATTATTTACTTTAAAATATTTAAGTTTTATTATTTTGTGTTTTTGAGGAAACTCATGAACCATACTGGAGTTTTTTTATAATAAACATGTAAAAAATTACGGTACTGCTAAAGTCTGAGGTTTATTGGTGTATTTATTGAGTAGGGAATGTAAAATATCTGACCTCATTATTGAGGACACAGTAGATCAAGAAGATGAAGGTTCCCTGCTGGGAATTCAAGATCAGGAAGAGGATCTCCAGCACCTTACTGTGATTAGTGAAGAAACACACAATCATGTTTAACTGAAAAGCGAGAAAAGAATAATGAATCACCTTGATTTCTTTTTTTATTTAAATAAAAGTAATGAGAAACAAATGTGTTTACCATATGGTGCAAAAAAGGACCTGAGAAAAAAAGTTTTTATCCATTTTAATTCAGCACAATTTGTCAGAAATACTATTTCAGGCATTGACTGGCAAAATACAGATGTAATCTGCATGACACTGATACAGACTGATACAGACTGTCAAGTCACAAAATCCCCTAGCTGCTTTCCCCCTTCTTAATCAAATTAACCTTAAAAAAAAAAAAAAAAAAAAAACACACACAAACAAACACCTCATTGTTTGCCACTGTAACCTGCAGGTACCAGTAGGCTCATCTGTAAGGGCAGAGTCACACCAAAATATTCACTTAAAACATAGGCCTCTATATAAACTGAATAAATAATAAACTGTGAATGTGTTCAGCATTCTTCAACAAATATTTTTCAGATTTTCTTGACAATTAAGTGTACTTAATTAGCTGGCATGTCTGTTTTTCCAAAGTGGAGTAGTGTGTTAAGTTAATGAAAGTGTTAATCCTGAATTTTGATTTACTTGCGTAAAAGCCTTTATATACAGTAGTTTTTAGGTGTTTTGTTTTATGTTCGTTTTGAGATGAGACATGGTATTCGTTTACTCACTTAAATTCCTCTACAACTTGTAGCATTCTAAATCAACATTTGGAGATAATAAAGCAATAATTCTCTCTCTCGCTGTGTGTACTTCGAGCCTGTCAATAAACATTAGCTTGCCAACCACAAGCTGAATAACACAAGGTATTTAATGCGCAAAGTGTAAGCTGTCCGCAAAGTGCTGCTGCTTGTGCTGCAGATCTGCTTGCTATGAAGGTAAAATGATATCAAAAACATTTGCATACGCAGTGTAATATTTGTGGAAGTGTACATAAGCTTGTAAGCGTAAATTAAATTTGCATGTACAAGAGAAGCCTTGTAAAGATGTTATTTGCATTTCAAGCGTAGGAAAAAATATTTGCAGCATTTTACTGTTACTCGTAAGTGTAATTTATGTTTTGTGAAACTGCAGCTTCATGCTAATGCAAAATAAATATGATCTGCATGGTTCTGACTTGCATTTTTCCCAGATTACACTTTTGGCAGGTTTTTTTTATATTTATTAAATTCTTTGTCAAAAGATGGTCAAAATCGCTGCAAACCTGTGAACACTGATGTGCAAGTGAAAACAACAGTTTAAAGAACGGCAAAGGGGATTGACTGCATGGAACCAATCAGTATGTGTAAAAATTTTTTTTTTTACAAATGTCTAAATGACTTGTGAAAATGACTCTCCGTCTACTCTTATCTGATTGGTTAAATAAATACATCATACTCCAAGAAATTAATCTTCATTTAGTTCAGGATCGTTCTTGGAATGGTACTTTACACATATAGTAAAACAAATAACAACTTTATTAAAACATTCTCCTTTCATAAGCTTTGATCCTTTATGCTACACTGTTCTGTTCATACAGAATTGTGAGCTGGTTTTAACATTATTATTTTTTGTTTTACATTCAAATTTCATCATCTGCTTACACCACTGAGCTGGTGTAAAACTTTATAATCAAAATGATGACGTGACAGAAAGGTTAACACTATAATATAAGAGTGGTATACTTTGTCAAAACCTTTTTGCAATGCCAGTAAAGCTACTTAAATATGTATTAGTCATCTTTTAGACCATGTTTCTGTTTATGGGATTTAACACTGACTACTTTCATGCAGACATCCCAACCTGCAAAAAGTCATTTCAGGGAGGTATCCCGAAAAATATGTTTAAATATGTAGATTACTTTTACTATTTATATAATCTGCTTTTACAATTTATGTAAACTGCTTTTATTTATTTTCCATTGCAACTTTAAAAAGGTCTAAATAGTTTTTTTTTTTTTTCATGTAGCCTTGGCAACTAGCCTGAATAATATGCAGATGAAATGAAACTTGTCAACTCACCTCAACATGCCTTTTGCAATCATATAACCCGCCATGGGCAATGCTTGAGCAAGACTGTAATTATGTTTTACATCTATAAGACAGGGGTACTTTTTTATTTTTTATTTTTTTATTTCTCCCTCTGCCATGGTGCTCCTGTTTCTAGATAGACATAACTGATTAATCTTGTTCGGGAGAAGAGATAAAAGCCCGCCCACACTGACAATTGATTGGTTGATTTGCAGAAACGGGCCAATCAGGATGCTCTCTGTCTGACATGCGCTTCGCACACACGCATATTAGCACACGCGCAAGGTCTCTCTCTCCCTCTCCCTCTCTGCCATGCGCGTGCTACACGGTTTGAAACACAGTATCTGTTTCGCATGCGCGCTTTTGCTCGCTCGGTCTAGATTCCGGGAGATTTTAACTAATTTGCGGGTCTCAGGGAGCTGCTTTCAATATGCGGGAGACTCCCGGAACTTCCGGGAGACTTCGGATTGTCTGCTTTCATGTGACCGATCAAGCTATTATATGAAGCAAGAATGAAAAAAAAAAAAAAATGCTTTCTTTGTGTCCAGATTTGACTAATTTGAAAACTTTGATAAATATTTCTTTAATAATGTCTAAATGTACATCCAAGTTCAAATAAATAATTATGTAACACACAGAAGTAAGTACATCCCTTACATTTTTGTAAATATTTTATTATATTCTGTGTGGCCACCATTATTTTCCAGCACTGTCTTAACCCTCAGTTTCTCTTTCACTCCACCATGATGACATCACAGAGCTGGTGGAAGTTGGAGACCTTGTGCTCCTCCACCTTCCATTTGAGGATGCCCCACAAATGCTCAATAGAGTTTAGGTCTGGAGATATGCATGGGTCATCTTGGAGGTGTTTTTGGGGTCATTATCATGTTGTAATACTGCCCTGCAGCCCAGTCTCCAAAGGGAGGGGATCATGCTAACTCAGAGCCATAACAAGCGATAGGAGACCATGCCACAAACAAAAGGTACAAAAGATACATTTATTGTGTATCCAACACAAGTTTACGCAACAAAACCCAAATACTGGGTGTGTAAATGTCAATATCAGTAGTGTAGGGCAAATGCATGGCTGTATGATGTGTATGAGTGCAAGTGTTGAGTGTACAGAAGACATAAACTTAAACTCATTTGTGCATCGGTGAAGAATGCTGGCATCCTGAGTGAGGCATGGACCTGAACAGGTCAACCGAGCAGCGTTCAAGCTTTTAGCCACCAGAACAGAGCAGGAAGATAGCCCGCAATCCAGCAGCGAATCTCCTATTTAAACAATTCTTCTCAGGTGACAGCAGTCGAGTCTGAAATAGAGGAGGGGCAAGAGAACCCCCCCCCCCCCCCCCCCCAAGGTACCCTCAAGCTACCAGTATCTCATGATACAATTTTTTAGGGTAGGCATATCTTACCTAACACATTGGTGACCGGGACATACATGTTTGTTAAAGGAGAAGTTCACTTTAAAAAAAACTTTTGCTGATCATTTACTCACCCCCATGTCATCCAATATGTCCATGTATTTCTTTCTTCAGTCGAAAAGAAATTAAGGTTTTTGATGAAAACATTCCAGGATTTTCCCCCATGTAATGAATCAGGGTATCTTCCGTCCATTCCAAATCCGTTTCCAATTAAAAATCAGAAAACGAAAGCCTCAAGAGGATTCAAGTGAGAGAACATGAATTCAATAACGAGAAATGGAAAAATGGCTCGTTTATTAGTTATTCCATCTAGGTTAACAAACGGAAAATGAGTTTTTGACTTGATTTCTCATTTTGTCGTTTGGGGTTTAAAAAACGGTTTATGGCTTCAATATTTCATACGCACTTGTGGGCGGAGCTGAAACGCTCCTTTCATCTGATTGGTCGGATCGCTCCGCCTTCAACTCGATCTTACATTCTTTCAGAATAAGAGTCTTATAAGAGTAGTGTCTGAAACCACCGCTCACTGTTAATTAACATAATATTTGAGTCAGATGTTGCTGCGCACATAATTCGTGCTGCTGTGACTTGCAAGTCACGCCTTTAAATTATTTCTAGGTTATAGTATTGTATGAATATTGTCCCACTGTAAATACAGTGCAAATAGTTTTGTCTCCTTGGATAAAAGTGAAGTGGAAATAAAAATCAATAATAGACTGAATAGTTCCATGATAATATATCTGTAACATTTACCACTCTCATCTTTTAAGTCAAAAGGCACTAGGTAGGTGTGTGTGTGACATTAATAATTAATTGGGAAAATTAATATAGTTAAATTTATGAAATAAATTAGTAATATTAGTTTTATTCCATACTAAATTGAATGGTTTTTCTTTTAGTCTGCTTTGTTGGCAAGCCGACATATATTTGAACATTATTATCATTTATTATGAGAGTAATTGACAAAGACTAAAATTTTAATGTTTCACCAAATTTCCTTCTCAAAAAATCCTAGTGACTTTCATTATCTGAGCAATGAAGGTCTTACACTTAATGTCCACTAGAGGGGGAGACAGGATTTCTATTTACGTAAAATGGCAAATAAATACATTAATTTCATGTGTACTACCATGAATATGCCATATCTGTGTACACGAATAAACTTCACACTTCAAGCTGTACTTAAAACTTCCCATTGTGGCTTTTTCAACCTACCTCCAAATTTATTTTAAGGTTTATTTTTTATTCACACTGGTTTATGCATTTAATGTTTGTCCATCTAGATCTTTTATTTTTTATGAGCTGTACATTTTAAGATGTACTCAGTGTTGATAAATCACATGCACTGAATATAAAGTGCTAATGTCAGGACTCTCATTCCTCCTCCTAGATGGCCAGTGTCCTGCAAAGTTTAGCTACCTCAAATAAACACACCTAAGCTAAGCAAGGTCTTCAGGATCGGTAGCAATGTCCAAGCAAGTGTGTTGGAACTGAACTCTGCAGAACATGGTTCTCCCGGTTCAGGACTGAGTTTTAAATCTATAAATGAATTTGTACAGTTGGGTGTCTGCATGCAGAGGTGTACATCAGTAAGTACAATGTAAACTGTAATCTATAAAGACAAAATCTTCAGATAAGCATTTAGGCCACTGCCTTGAGGTTTCCATCCATTGGTCAAAACAGACCTCGCAACCCACCACACTCCTGCTAGCTGTCAACATTAATTGCGGCTGGTGCCAAATAAAAATTATTATGTATCCATTGTGCATTGTTCAAATTCACTACCCTTTCGTTATGTTTGGGATGAAAACATTCACTCAATTAAACTGCTGTAAGCATTAGATAAAAAATGTTTTTCCCCTAATTTATTGTTGGTGGATGTTTTTTTCACTGACTTCCATTATAATTACATTTTTGATTGCAAAGCCATGACACATAATCATGCATTCTTGATTGTTTGTGGTTTTCCCTGTTGGTTTTTTCAGATACATCAAGGTAAGTGCACAAAGGTCCCTCTCACCCTCTCTCTCTCTTTCTCTCTCTCTCTCAAACAAACACACACACACACACACACACTATAATTTGCTGTTAAACTCCATATAATTCTATATACAGGCCAGAAACTAAGCCTTTTTTTGCACAGGCCTATCTAAAGGGTTAATGGTCCCACCTAGTGATCAACTGTAAAAATAACAAATGTTACCTCTTCCCAACAGGGGAAACCACCAACAATCAAGAGTGCATGATTATATGGTGTCATGGCTTTGCATCAAAAAATTTCGTTATAATGGAAGTCAATGGGGCAAAAACAGCCACCAACAATAAATGAGGGAGAAAAAATTAAAATCTAATGCTGCACAAAAACTAACAATACATCAAAGCCAATCTACAGTTACTAATCTTTGACATGCCCAAGACTGTCATAAAAGGTAAAAAAAATATCCAGTCCACAATTACTTTTTATATTGAAAATGTCATTTTGTGTGTGTTTTTTCTTCCCAAATCAGTGACATCATTTATGAAATTGGTAATTAAAGAGTTAAAATCTTGGATTTTCTTTTTAAACATTTGGTAGTTTTGATCAGGACTGAGGGTGATTAATAGATTTATGCAAAACAAAATTAAAAAATCTTTATCTGAGACATTTTTACAGCATTTTAATTTAGTGGGTGTTTTCATCCCGAACATAACAAAAGGGTAGTGAATTTACCCACAGTATACTGTTGAGTTTTTGAAAAATTTCAATCATTTTCCCAAAATAAGTGTAAAAATAAGATTTGTCACCAATCATTCCATTAGCTGAAACACAGAGAAAGTTGTGGCCAAAATAAGACTCAACTTTACGCCCTAGTGGACGAAAACGTCCCCAACAACGCATATGGGGTATTATGTAACAGCAAGTCATTTGTGCAAGTACATTTGACTTGCAGTTTTCCAAAACTTAATCATTTTTATTTGGCACCAGCTGCAGTAGTTAATGTTGTTTTATATTATACAGCTATCATTGAGCTAAGGTATACCCCCCTACCACCCCATCTATCATTGAAGAACCCGTGTTACACAGATATGGCATATTCATGGTAGTACACATGAAAATAATGTATTTATCTGTCATTTAAACTTACATAAACAGAAATCCTGTCTCCCCCTCTAGTGGACCTTAAGTGTAAGACCTTCATTGCTCAGATAATGAAAGTCACTAGGATTTTTTGAGAAGGAAAAAGTCTGACCAGTTACAGCGACGAGTCAAACGAGTCTGAAGATCTGAGCTGAATTTGGTGAAACAATACAATTTTAGTCGTTGTCAATTACTCTCATAATAAATGATAATAATGTTCAAATATATGTCGGCTTTCTCAAGGCCAACAAAGAAGACTAAAAGAAAAACCATTCAATTTAGTATGGAATAAAACTAATATTACTAATTTATTTCATAAATTTAACTATATTAATTTTCCCAATTAATTATTAATGTCACACACACACCTACCTAGTGCCTTTTGACTTAAAAGATGAGAGTGGTAAATGTTACAGATATATTATCATGGAACTGTTCAGTCTATTATTGATTTTTATTTCCACTTCACTTTTATCCAAGGAGACAAAACTATTTGCACTGTATTTACAGTGGGACAATATTCATACAATACTATAACCTAGAAATAATTTAAAGGCGTGACTTGCAAGTCACAGCAGCACGAATTATGTGCGCAGCAACATCTGACTCAAATATTATGTTAATAAACAGTGAGCGGTGGTTTCAGACACTACTCTTATAAGACTCTTATTCTGAAAGAATGTAAGATCGAGTTGAAGGCGGAGCGATTCGACCAATCAGATGAAAGGAGCGTTTCAGCTCCGCCCACAAGTGCGTATGAAATATTGAAGCCATAAACCGTTTTTTAAACCCCAAACGACAAAATGAGAAATCAAGTCAAAAACTCATTTTCCGTTTGTTAACCTAGATGGAATAACTAATAAACGAGCCATTTTTCCATTTCTCGTTATTGAATTCATGTTCTCTCACTTGAATCCTCTTGAGGCTTTCGTTTTCTGATTTTTAATTGGAAACGGATTTGGAATGGACGGAAGATACCCTGATTGTAATGGACTGTAACGGGACCCAAACGGTTCAAGGTCCAAATGGGAGTTTCAGTTTAGGTTCAAAGGGCTTTAAACGATATCAGACGATGAATAAGGGTCTAATCTAGCGAAACGATCGGTCATTTCCAAAATAAATAAAAAAGTTTAAGTTTTATAAGTACAAACGCTCGCCTTGCTCTGTTCTGTGATGCAAGTTGGTGATGTCACGTAATACGCAATTACGTTGAAAAAGTCAAGCTTGACGTGGGCGGAAGTACCGTGTCAGTGTTTACAAGTTGAATGTGCAAAGAAAGTTAAATGCTGTTTACAAAAAAAAAGGAAGTTAAAAGGTAAAACAACGATGTCGGACGATTTTGAACTTAGAGGAGAAGATGAGATGTTTTTCGCCCTGCCCTACCTTTTTGAACCGGAATACACAGAGGAAGAAATTAGGCAGATGGACGAGAATGCTGTTGCGACACACAACTCTCAAGCATCGGGCAGACGAAGATCTAACGAGACGTGGTGGTGCACATGTGGCAAATGCCAACAATTGCCAACAGAGGAACAATCTCAATGCTGCCACGACTGGACCATTTAAATCCCGCCATTAGAATCAATCGAGTCAGCTGGTGAGACCCTGTTTACATCTCGTTGCATTACCGAAAAAAATTGATTTCCACCGTTACTGAGCAAAAGCATGTTAAAGGTGTTTTTTAGTTTGCCCAAAATTAACTGGAGACGACGTCCGAGGCCCCAAGGACCTGGTAGCACCCTAACAGTTGAGTAAGTATCGCGTGTAGTATGATTATTACATATACATATGTTATAATTTTTCATATTTTAATGTTAAATATTTAAAAGGGATTGACTGCACACATTTCTTTTATTTTACAGTCAATATAGGCTGGTGGAATACCGGATTGTTCTGGAAAGGATGCTGAAAGAGGAGAGATTGGGAAGACGCAACAGGACGGTTCTTCCATCCTGTGTTGTCAGTGCCATCAGACTGTCATACCCTTCTCCATCAGGACAGTATGTAGGCTTCAGAGAAGCAGAAGAGGCTTTTTGTCTTTTGTAGGTATAATAATTTGAAATACAATTTCAATTACAATGTTAATTTTTTTTATACATTATATTTTGTTGTGGCTTGGTTAGTATTTTTGTTACTGTAATTGCTGTAGTTTTTTTTTTTTTTTTTTTTTTTTGCATAGTCAATGTTATTTGTTGTTGTATATACATCAACACTACATACTTATTGATGTCTCACAGAAATGTTTATTTTGGAAGAATAAAACAAATTTGTGAAATACATTCGTTGATGTTTACAGTTTTTGCCCGTTGCTTGAACACATTTTGCAAAACTTCGCTCATTGTGTCAAAACTCTACACACAAGTAAACATGATACAACACTGGGAAATATACCATTCACATCTGTGTCAAATTGAAGCTCTACTATCAAAACCTAAACTCTGCTATCAAAACCTAACATTCCTTTGTCAAAGTGTAACTCTGATGACAAAATGACACATACTTGCATCATATGCATACACTTTCAGATCAGGGGGAAACCACTAGTCTACTTTATATAAAACACTGCAGTCTTTGATTTTCACTGTTTATTCAGAAAGCATATTTCCAGGAGGCACATTTTCAAACAACCAAAAAAGCAAATAGGCCTACTCAATATTGTACATTGTAGCACTGTACATTGCAGTAGCATGAATTCAGATAAAGCAAAAAAAAAAAAAAAAAAATTATATATATATAATATATATATATATATATAAAACACTATACTGTAAACACAGAAAATCATGGCAATTGTGCATTCGTGAGCTCATGGATCCCGCCGTCTGTTGGCCTCATCGACATCGGAAGCAATGTCTTCTCCCGCTAGGCATGGGGGAAAATATCCCCTTGCATGTCGAGACCATCCATGGATTGCTTTCACCTGAATGTCGTCACAGGTCTGTTCCATTGTCTGCAGAAGAGACATGTGGCGTGTGAGTGGACTCTCTGCCCAGCGTTTTTGTTTAAGGTATGGGTACTTGTGTTTGAGGTATGGTAGCAAAAGCTTCAAGTTGTGTTACTTTAGTCTAAGCATGGGTCTATAGAGTTCAAGCAATGGGCAAAAACTGTAATTACAACTGATGTGGGGTACCATCAGTAAGGACCATTTATTTCACACTAACACCATAAATATTTTGTTTGTTTCACCAACTGTGTTTTCTGTTTTTACCTCAATAAGAAAAAAAAATCAGAAAATCTATAAAAAAAAAAAACAACTATAAAACACTTCAACATTTTTGAAGCAAATTAGTGTCCAAATCGTGATAAATGCTTTGCAATTACTTCTTGCTTGTCAGGCCTTGGTGTTAGGGCTATGTTCTGTGGCAATGGGTGATGATGAGTCAAATGACAAGAACTTCCCTTGTAAACAACGTTGGTGTCCAGCCGCCGCTGTACAACTTTCTCAACCAGAGACTCTCTGAATTTTTGAGTGGTTTGTGTAAAAATCGTTTTGGTATGTTTGGGGAAGACCACTTTGTACCGAGATACACCTATAATAAAAGAAAACTGATGAAACATAACAATAAATTACACGATTTGTATTGATTACATTACTATAATAGAATGTTCACATTTGATTCTCAACTTGATTAACTAAGATCTATTGTCATCACACAACATATTGAAAAATAATTTGTAGTTACGCACAATATGTTGTTTTCAACTTACCAGTAGTGGTTGTTGCTTGCTGACTTTCATTATGGTCATTATAGTAATGACTTTATGAATTTCCTCACTGATAAAATTGATAACATTAGAAATACAATAGCGAATGTAGATTCTACAGCATCTAACACTTCAGTTTCATCCATCGCACCCAAAGATAAACTGCAGTGCTTTACAACCATCGGACAGGAAGAGCTAAATAAACTTATCACTTTATCTAAACCAACAACATGTTTATTAGATCCTGTACCCACTAAATTACTGAAAGAGCTGTTACCTGTAGCCGAAGAACCGCTTCTCAATATCATTAACTCGTCGTTATCTTTAGGTCACGTCCCAAAACCATTCAAGCTGGCGGTTATCAAGCCTCTTATTAAGAAACCAAAACTAGATCCTAGTGTACTGGCAAATTATAGGCCTATTTCAAATCTTCCATTTATGTCTAAAATTTTAGAAAAAGTTGTGTCTGCTCAATTGAGCACCTTCCTGCATAAAAATGATCTGTATGAAGAATTTCAGTCAGGTTTTAGGCCCCACCATAGCACAGAAACTGCACTTGTTAAAATTACAAATGACCTGCTCCTTGCGTCAGATCAAGGCTGCATCTCATTTCTAGTCTTACTTGATCTTAGTGCTGCGTTCGACACCATAGATCATGACATACTCATAGATCGATTACAAAACTATACAGGTATTCAAGGGCAGGCTCTAAGATGGTTTAGATCCTACCTGTCCGATTGCTACCATTTTGTTTACTTAAATGGGGAGTCATCTCATTTATCATCAGTAAAATATGGAGTGCCACAAGGATCCGTCCTAGGTCCCCTTCTATTTTCAATATACATGTTGCCCCTTGGTAATATTAATATGGAATTAGCTTCCACTGTTATGCTGATGATACTCAGTTATATATCTCAACGAGACCAGATGAAACTTCCCAATTATCTAAGCTAACAGAGTGTGTTAAAAATGTAAAAGATTGGATGACAAATAATTTTCTCCAATTAAATTCGGATAAGACAGAGATATTAATTATTGGACCAAAAAACACTACACAGAATCTTGTAGATTACAATCTGCAACTAGACGGATGTACTGTTACTTCCTCTACAGTCAGAAATCTGGGTGTTATATTAGACAGCAATTAGAATTTTGAAAATTATATTTCCAATGTTACAAAAACTGCATTCTTCCATCTTAGAAACATTGCCAAGCTACGAAACATGTTATCTGTTTCTGATGCAGAAAAGCTAGTTCATGCATTCATGACCTCTAGACTGGACTATTGTAATGCACTTCTAGGTGGTTGTCCTGCTTCGTCAATAAACAAGCTACAGGTAGTCCAAAATGCAGCAGCTAGAATCCTTACAAGGTCAAGAAAATATGATCATGTTACCCCAATTTTACAGTCTCTGCACTGGCTACCTATTAAGTTCCGTATCAGTTACAAATTATCATTACTTACCTATAAGGCCCTAAATGGTTTAGCTCCTGCGTACCTAACTAGCCTTCTACCATGCTACAACCCATCACGCACCCTAAGGTCACAAAACGCTGGACTTTTGGTAGTTCCTAGGATAGCAAAGTTCACTAAAGGAGGTAGAGCTTTCTCACATTTGGCTCCCAAACTCTGGAATAGCCTTCCTGATAATGTTCGGGGTTCAGACACACTGTCTTTGTTTAAATCTAGATTAAAAACACATCTCTTTCGCCAAGCATTCGAATAATGTATCTTTTAAATTGTGAGTGTAGTTGCATCTGATCAAAGGTGCATTTTTATTCATTAGCTTGGGTTAAACTAATTTTACTTTGTTGGATCAGCAGCTATGCTAATGATGTCTCTATTCTGTTTCTATGTTTCGCTACGGGATTTACATCCCGTGGTAACTAGGATTTACACAAGCTCCAGTCTGGATCCAGAACACCTGAGAAGAGATGATGCTGACCCTAAATCAACAAACAGAACTAACAATTATTACCAAATGTGTGACTGCATCTTATAATAACTTAATTAATAATATTGATAGTTCATCGTCTAGCTGACTACGTCTTGTATTATTATTATTATTTTTATTTTTTTTTAATTCCTGTCAAACGTGCACAAACTACTAGCTACTACTAAATATTGTAGAAACATAATTTTCTGTAAAGTTGCTTTGTAATGATTTGTTTTGTAAAAAGCGCTATACAAATAAACTTGAATTGAATTGAATTGAATTGAATGGTCAAGGATAGCGAGTTGTGTTCGTGCAACCATGGACGCATAATGAAAATGCAGGTTCTTTGGGCAGTATTTCAGTAGGACAGAATGAAACACCTCCAGTTGTCCTAAAGATAAAAGAAAAAATTGTATACGGTGTACCTACATGTACATTTGTATGTACATTACTATGTGTATATAAATAACTTACCAGTGTGTTTGAAAAGAGCCATTTGCCTCAAATCCTTTTGAAGTCCTTTGTCCAGAACAAGACTCTGCAGTGTGTGGAAGGCACACATTTTTTTTCTGCATTGCTGTTCTGGACTGAGATCATTGTGTACACATTTTTTCTGCTTTCCTTCTTTAAACCAACTGTGCACACCTGTAATGTGATAAAGTATGGACTTCCAATTCTCGATCAGTTCCTGTATGAATATATGAATACTCAAAGTAATTATTATACAAATGTATAAATTATAAACATAGAAAAATAGATGTTTATGGTCCAGCAATCCCAATATTTAAAAACGTACAAAAAAAAAAAAAAAAAAGCTTTCTCTAAAGAACAAAGTAAAATTTGTGCGTGTGTATAAAGAAATCAAACTTAATATTAAAACATTACAGAACTTACATCAGGGTCACCTCCACAAGTTGCAGAGCAATACCATAAATGGTTGCAAATACTTTGTGTCCATGGCTGCAGCTCTTGATTGTAAAAAATATAATTTTAATTATAATTTTTTTTTTAAAAGGACTGACAATATAGTGCATACAGTATTGTTCAAAATAATAGCAGTACAATGTGACTAACCAGAATAATCAAGGTTTTTAGTATATTTTTTATTGCTACGTGGCAAACAAGTTACCAGTAGGTTCAGTAGATTGTCAGAAAACAAACAAGACCCAGCATTCATGATATGCACGCTCTTAAGGCTGTGCAATTGGGCAATTAGTTGAAAGGGGTGTGTTCAAAAAAATAGCAGTGTCTACCTTTGACTGTACAAACTCAAAACTATTTTGTACAAACATTTTTTTTTTCTGGGATTTAGCAATCCTGTGAATCACTAAACTAATATTTAGTTGTATGACCACAGTTTTTTAAAACTGCTTGACATCTGTGTGGCATGGAGTCAACCAACTTGTGGCACCTCTCAGCTGTTATTCCACTCCATGATTCTTTAACAACATTCCACAATTCATTCACATTTCTTGGTTTTGCTTCAGAAACAGCATTTTTGATATCACCCCACAAGTTCTCAATTGTATTAAGGTCTGGAGATTGGGCTGGCCACTCCATAACATTAATTTTGTTGGTTTGGAACCAAGACTTTGCCCGTTTACTAGTGTGTTTTGGGTCATTGTCTTGTTGAAACAACCATTTCAAGGGCATGTCCTCTTCAGCATAGGGCAACATGACCTCTTCAAGTATTTTAACATATGCAAACTGATCCATGATCCCTGGTATGCGATAAATAGGCCCAACACCATAGTAGGAGAAACATGCCCATATCATGATGCTTGCACCTCCATGCTTCACTGTCTTCACTGTGTACTGTGGCTTGAATTCAGATTTTGGGGGTCGTCTCACAAACTGCCTGTGGCCCTTGGACCCAAAAAGAACAATTTTACTCTCATCAGTCCACAAAATGTTCCTCCATTTCTCTTTAGGCCAGTTGATGTGTTCTTTGGCAAATTGTAACCTCTTCTGCACATGCCTTTTTTTTAACAGAGGGACTTTGCGGGGGATTCTTGAAAATAGATTAGCTTCACACAGACGTCTTCTAACTGTCACAGTACTTACAGGTAACTCCAGACTGTCTTTGATCATCCTGGAGGTGATCATTGGCTGAGCCTTTGCCATTCTGGTTATTCTTCTATCCATTTTGATGGTTGTCTTCCGTTTTCTTCCACGTCTCTCTGGTTTTGCTCTCCATTTTAAGGCATTGGAGATCATTTTAGCTGAACAGCCTATCATTTTTTGCACCTCTTTATAGGTTTTCCCCTCTCTAATCAACTTTTTAATCAAAGTACGCTGTTCTTCTGAACAATGTCTTGAACGACCCATTTTCCTCAGCTTTCAAAAGCATGTTCAACAAGTGTTGGCTTCATCCTTAAATAGGGGCCACCTGATTCACACCTGTTTCTTCACAAAATTGATGACCTCAGTGATTGAATGCCACACTGCTATTTTTTTGAACACACCCCTTTCAACTTATTCAACTAATTGCCCAATTGCACAGCCTTAAGAGCGTGCATATCATGAATGCTGGGTCTCATTTGTTTTCTGAGAATCTACTGAACCTACTGGTAACTTGTTTGCCACGTAGCAATAAAAAAATATACGAAAAACCTTGATTATTCTGGTTAGTCACATTGTACTGCTATTATTTTGAACAATACTGTACCAAGGTTAATCTAGTACTTCACGGTTTATTGTAGCAATTTTTTAAATGCATGAAAACAACACATTGTATATTCCGTCAGAGGGAACTGCTATCTTATTCTGAACCATGTACTTAAAGGGAGGTGAAATGCTTATTTTCACTCAATATCCTGTTAATCTTGAGTACCTATAGAGTAGTACTGCATCCTTCATAACTCCAAAAAGTCTTTAGTTTTATTATATTTATAAGAGAAAGATAGTCTATACCGTTTTTTTCCCGGAAAAACACGAGCGGCTGGAGGCGTGACGTGTGGGCGGAGCTAAAGAATCACGAGCGCGAGTAGGCTTTTGCGTTGAGAGCATCTGGAAACTGTGACATTACCGTGAGGAGAAAACCATCATCCAAAACAAACCATGGCTAACAGTCTATAACCGTATATTTATGATCCAGAATCAGATCTAGAGGCTGAAATTGAACAAGAACAGCAGCAGCAACGACTACAGCAGGACGTCTCTATGTAGTATCTATTGAAACTGTATATATTTGCTTAGAGGTTTTGGAAAATTACTAAGTTCCACTTTATGTCGTCTTTTTTTTTTTTAAGGTGTACATGTGGAAAGTGCAGTTTGATGCCAATATCGCATGTTGTTTACTTGATGTGCTTATGCGCCGATAGCTAAGTTAACAACACAGAGATATTTGAAGCAGTTTTACTCACCGCCTGCGGTTCCAACACACGATCGTGACCCTTTTTCGTTGGGACTGCATTATCCTTAAGAAATAAACTATATGCAAATCCGGCAGCAAACTGGACCTTTTTTTTTTTGGTAATCTGTGCAGGGTTGTCTTGCCCTGGCAACCAAAAACTAGAGGTGCTCCGATCACGATCGGCCGATCGTTATGCGTATCTCCTCAGTAAAGCCGGTTTTCTAATCAGCGGTTAATTCCATCAGGTGCGTGATTTCACATAGAGCAGCTGTTACTACACAGAGCCGTTGTTAATAGAGAAGATGCGCAAATCACGTTAATTTTCAGCGTTTATTGGCCCATCTTCTCAGTTAACAACGGCTCTGTGTAGTAACAGCTGCTCTATGTGAAATCCACACCTGATGGAATTAACCGCTGATTAGAAAACCGGCTTTACTGACGAAATGCGCATTAACGATCGGCCGATCGTGATCGGAGCACCCCTACCAAAAACACACTTCTTTTGTGACATTTCGCTCTCTCGCTCTGATCAGTGAATGTCTCTGCTCTGCTCTGCTCTACGGGAGTGTGCGCTCTTCCGGGAGTAGTGCCCTTAGGACTCATATAAGGAAATTCCGCTCGATCTAACGTCACACAGACCCATACTCGAAAAAAAACTTTCAGAATCTTGTGACAAACCGGAAGGAGTATTTTTGGAACAAAAATACAGCTTCAAACGTACAACTTAATTTTTGAAACTTTGTCCATGTTTAGCATGGGAATCCAACTCTTTAAAAGTGTAAAAAACTCAGTATGCATGAAATAGCATTTCACCCCCCCTTTAATCTCAGCGTCCAAGTTTTTACACTTCTTTGGGTGAACACGGTAAAATCTTTGCCTAATTGGCTTTGCCTCCCCCACATCTATATCATGCTTTAATAGCATTGTACATGATGGCAAATCTCCAAATAGGCAAGGAAAACTTCTTATTAGCCTAACCAACTGTGTCTGCTGACATGACTCTAGATGACCCAAAACGCTTTCCAATTTTTCCAAAGCTTCCTTATTTTTCAGCCGACCAGACATCATGACCTCATCAGGCTCTTCTACATCCTCCACCTCCCCTACAACAGAAGAAGAGGACCTAGCCAAACAAACAGGATGAGTTTTGGACTGGCATTTTTTTCCTTGTAGGTTTAGCAGCATTTCCCAATAGGGGGTTCGCTGAATTATTGTTTTATTGTGGAGGTACAGCAGCTAGAGCTTCCCATTTCCCTAATCCTTATGTCAGATCGGGAGCATTTCTGTGGTTTTAGAAGGGTTGCCAGCTTGCATCGGTTTATAAATGCATGAAACGCTGCTACATCTACAAGGAAAAAACGCCAGTCCAAAACTTACAAGTGCACTTTGACAAATCGTCACTTACCTTCATAAGCCTCTTCTAATCAGTTATACAAATGAACATTACTAGCAGCCATTAACATATAGTAGTCAATCCTTCAGAAAAAAGACAGTATTAATAGAATCACCAGAAACATGTTGATTTACCAAGATTTAAAATCTAATACAGGTCCAACTCCAGTTCTCTAAGAACAGAAGCAATACAAAACTTGCTATCACAATTGTTCAGTTCAATTTAAAGTTCCAGACACATCAAGTCAAAATTTCAGCCAACATATCAAGACTGTGCAATATAATGCCTGTTGTAGCTATCTCTGGTGTGCTAAGTGAATGGTAAGAAATTTGAAAAATAACAAGTAAAAATAAATAAATGAATCAATTAATCGGCACAGTGAAATTACAGTCAACTGGCCTAACAAACTGAAATTGAAATCTGAAGACCAAACACTTTCATATGCTTTCACAAACATGCAAATCAACCAGCATCATTTAAATGTAATACATCTGTATGCCAACACAATCCTGTTTGGAAGAGGTTAATTTCCTTCCAAACAGGGTTGTGTTGGCATACAGAGGTTTGTGAGATTGATCAACACACATGAAGCAATGTGAAGAAGAAGAAAAAAAAAAACATTTATACTTAGACATCATGAAGATATGATAGTCAGTGCTCTTATAAGACATGTCATAACATAAAATAAAACAACAAATTAAACAGTATATTTTGAATCTAATGAACATTCATTATGTAAAAGCAGTTCATAAGGACACTGTACACTAGTCTTAACATGCCAATCATGATAAGAAAAAACTTTTTTATGAAGAGAGGAAGCCATTTTGACTGTCTGGTGTATTACTCTTTTTATCTAAAAGCCAGACCAGAGGAGAAGATTCCTTTAAAGTTCAAAGGGGGAAAAACACATTTTCCTCCGATGAATGATATCTGTTTGTATCTTCTGTTTCAAACATGCATAGACCATTCCTTTGAATTTACGAATTTACAAGGGAGGAAAGTTTTAAAAATTCATGGGTTAAAATTATTAAAAAGTTGATATAAGGATATTTATTTTTATGGTGGGTAATTAAATTCAGAATAAAAATAATAATAAAATCAGAGTGCACTACAAACTTTGGTGTAGATTATTATTATTTTTTAAATAAATTTAAAAGGAATCATCAAGAAAAACACTGATTAATGCATGAGATTTTGAAGCAGAAAGACTCTCTAACTTTTTTATTCTCAAGAGTAACTGTAGAGTGCATTGATAATGTAAGCAGTGTTAATTTCGTTGACTAAATATTTTCGTCATTATTTTCGTGACGAATATATTTTTGCGGACGAAAACTAAACGAAAACTAAAATAGAAGGCACTGATGGAGACTAAAACTATGACTAAATTGATTGACATTATCGTCAACGAATAAAGGACGAGACGAAAATAGACTGCGACGAAAATCAAATCAGCAGACGGGAGAGATGCGAGGAATGAACAAAAGAACCGGCAAAACGGAACAGACTGCATGAGAGAAGAGAACCAATCCGAGCCTGACTTATTGAGACGTGAAGCGAAGGTTTTCAGTTTTTAAATGAGCTCCCGGGAAGACGGCATTCGAAGAGGTGATGTCTTAAAGAGCGACAAAATGTCCACAGCTCACTTCACGTTTGACAACGAACAAAACAAAACAAAGTGTAAAGCACGCAGAGCGCTCATTCGTGGCAAGAACACAACCAATTTGAAAAGACATTTACAGACGAGCCACCCGGACATTTTCTCAAATGTAATTTCACAACGATGTTCTTTTGTTTATTGAGCTAAGCAAAATTGGAATAGTGCAGTGCGTAGATGTTGTAGCATTAAATATTACGAACTGAAAAGTACTGTAAAATAGCCCCTTCTTCAAGTTAGATGAGAGCACAATACTAATACGTAATATCATGATAAATACATTTGATTAATACTAATGTTTAGTATATTTTATAATGTTCTACTTGTTGACAATATCACAAATATTTCTATATTAGTCATGTGAAACATGAATGTTCACATCCTATCATTATACATACAAATCTAGCAATATTGTAGTATTTAAAACATACAATATTGCTAGACAAATGAATACCTTATAAAATCTTGTTACTTTTTTTATCCACCTAGCTGCCAACTTATTAAATATTTACTTTAAATGTATGCACTTATTGTTCAGCTCAGCTGTAAGCTTTAAGGTCCTGGACCTAACGTTATTTTTCTTTTATTGATGGTCAATTGGCAGCTAGTTATTGTTTACATAATCATGACAGTGTTTGTTGCTGCATAAAAGCTTTTGAATCGAAATAAAGACACAGTTGTGTTGAAATAAAGTTGAATTTGTGTTTTATATATTTTGGTTAAGTTTGTTTCCTATACCAGCTGTAAAAAATTGTCTAGTAAATCTGTTATTGATTTTAGTCTTATTTTAGTCGACTAAAATACCAAGCAATTTTAGTCGACTAAAATAAGACTAAAATTAAAACAAATCAGATGACTAAAACTAAATTAAAATTTCGTGTCAAAATTAACACTGAATGTAAGGGTAGTCAGTTTCATTTCAGTTTCAACCAGTTGTCATAATTTGTACTTTTTTAAAATCATAAAAAGGTTTAAGAGCCTTGACCTTGTCAGAGAATGAATCTAATTACTCAACTGAAACTACACACATATCACACATGATCATGCAGTTTGTTTAATTTACAGAGACTGATGAAAAGTGTTATAAGCAGAACTAAATTACCCGATTTGAGCTGAAATACAGCAATCCTCACTGACACAAATTAGACAATTTTGCATGCACTGAAAAAAGTAATAAGTAAATTTACTTAATTTTTATTTGGCAAGTTTTTGCAGTTTTTGTAAATTTAACACATTTGGAAATTAAGTAAATCTACTTAACTAAGTTAAGTAAAAAAAATAAAATAAATAATAAGTACATTTTATTGAGTAAAATTTAATGAAATAATACTAAATTAATGCATTTAGCAGACACTTTTATCCAAAGCATCTTACAGTGCATTCAGGCTAACAATTTTCACCTATCATGTGTCCCCGGGGAATCGAACCCCCAACCTTGCACTTGCTAATGCAATGTTCTACCACTGAGCTACAGGAACACTTCAAGATCTTGTGAAAAATAAGTGCAAATTTCACTTACTTACTTTTTTATTTTGGAAAAGTTTTTACACTAACAAAAAACCCGAAACAGATATTCTAGACATTTCTAAATGTAAAATAATTTTATTCAAAACAGTTTTATCAAATGAGGGTAAATAAGTCTCTCACTTCTGTCCCTTTAAACCAGTTTACAGCAAAGACAGCACGAAGGACTGGATGCACATGATAAATATTCTGCAATTAAGAAAACAGACAAAAGAAATAGTACTGTAAAACCCGATAAGTAAACTTTACTCAAACCGTTTGAGTAAAAAGATTGCCTTGATTTAAACCCTGTAAGTTTTAAAACTTTGCATTTAAGTAATTAAGTGATTACCTAAGTGCTGATTGAGAATTAGTGATGAACAGCTGCTGTTAACAAACAGAATCACTGAAGAAAAGAGAAACACAAGAACTACTACAACTGACTTCAGACACAGACTTAGATGAAATCAACTGAAATAAAATACATGAAATCTCTCAAGATCTGATGAAACAACCCCACAAACAGCATCACCAGCTCCACTTATTAATAACCAGACTGACTTTATTTCTGTCAGACGTCTACAGAAGATCTTATTGAGAATGAACTAAGGTTTAGATGTTGATTTGTTTCATTTGAAGTAACCATGTTAGAGATCAGTGTCTGCTAGAGTTGTGACGTTCGCGAACGAATCGATTCTTTTGAACGGCTCATAAACATGAACGATGGGAGCCGAGTCGTGACTGGAGAGGAGCCGTTCTTTCTATCGTTCTTTTTTCCTATACGTGTTTCACACAGATTCATACAAATGAGCTCCTCCAGGAGACAGAACAGTTATAGGGGGAGGGGCGCACCCAGCGCAGGCCAACCCTTTATAGCGTGATGATATTAGTTATTAGTTGTGCATGCATTTACATTGCATTTTGTGTTCATTTAAAACTTATTTTAAAATCATTAAAAATGTTCTTTTGTGATACTGTACTTGTATAGAAATGTTTCACTAAAAGCTGTTTTCCACAGACATTCATTGCAGCCCACTTTGTTATTGTTCATTGACTTGAAGGGGCTGATGTCCTATTTGCAAAGTTTACAGTAGTAATAGTATGTAGTATGTAGACATTTCCATTTTATTTATTCTAATTTTATCTACTTAAAAAAAAAATTAGTTTTCTATCAAAATGTTCTTGTGTGATAACAATGTTCTTGTGTGGAAGTGTTTGTAGTAAAAGCTGTTTTGCACAGAAATTCATTGCAGCCGGCTTTGTTTTTTATGTTTATTTGTGAGTAGGTATTGTATGAATAACATAAGTCAACGTAGTTTTACACACACACACACACACTTTGTACTAAAGGTAAATCAAAATAATGATGTCACTGTCTAAGCAGAGGGATTTGTGCAACCCTATGGAATATAGTCCACACATGAGAAATGAGGTAATAATCAATATTTCAGAATAATTCAAACTCAGATATTGGTGTGTGATATCTGAGCTTTAATTATTTGACTACAAATCTCACCTCATAATACCTCCCAGTGATTATTTCCAGGATAAACTGAGATGCTCCCAAGCTGGCTTCTTAAAACTGACTAAATATTTAAAAAGAGCCAAAAGAGCCATTCTTTTGAACGGCTCTTTGAAAGGAACGGATCGCGAAGATCCGGATCCCCTCAAAGAGCCATAAATCCCATCACTAGTGTCTGCTTTAGTTGGGCTCTTGACCCTTGATTTCTGTCTTAGTCTTTTCTCTGGCTGTTATAACCGTGTGTTTCTAAAACACATTTGTTGTAACTCAAACACCCAGAAGAAATGCCATCAGGTGTTTACCTGTATCTAGGTGTAGATTGTTATACTTTATGATGATAATCATCAATTATTGAACTGTGTGGAGTCTAACGAAGTAGGTGTTGGGTAATTAGTAGAAGTGGTTTTAGTAAAAGTGACATTAAGAGCCAATGATTCGGTGATAATCAGTTAATATAAAAATGACTTTCTAAACATTTTGTACACATACATATTTCTATGCCAGTAATTGGTCAAACACAGACATCAATAATCAGAATATTAACCTCTACAATGGTGACGAAAAAAAACATGCTGCAATGCATTCTGGGTACTATTGTAGTACAAAACTCATCCATGGCTCCCAGCATGCTCTGCAGCATTTTTCTTTTATGGTCACCATTGTTGAGATTCATATTCTGATTATTGATGTCTTTGTGTGACTGTTTGACACCGTAGAAGTCCACACTGTTGGAAAAGTCATTTGCATTAACTGATTAGCACAGAAGCACTGGCTCTTAGAATCACTTTAACTATAATCAATCAAATTACACATCACCTATTTCATCAGAGATTAGACTCTGTACAGTTCAATAATTGATGATTATCATCACCAATATAAAGTATAACAATCTACACCTAGATACAGGTTAACACCTGATGGCATTTCTTCTGGGCTTTTGAGTTACAACAAATGCTTTTAGAAACACATGGTTATAACAGCCAGAGAAAAGACTAAGTCAAGGGTCAAGAGCTCAACTAAAGCAAACACTGATCTCTAACATGGTTACTTCAACTGAAACAATAAATCAACAGCTAAACCTTAGTTCATTCTCAATAAGATCTTCTGTAGACGTCTGACAGAAATAAAGTCAGTCTGGTTATTAATAAGTGGAGCTGGTGATGCTGTTTGTGGGGTTGTTTAATCAGATCTTGAGAGATTTCATGTATTTTATTTCAGTTGATTTCATCTAAGGCTGTGTCAGTTGTAGTAGTTCTTGTGTTTCTCTTTTCTTCAGTGATTCTGTTTGTTAACAGCAGCTTTTCATCACTAATTCTCAATCAGCACTTAGGTAATCACTTAATTACTTAAATGCAAAGTTTTAAAACTTACATGGTTTAAATCAAGGCAATCTATTTACTCAAACGGTTTGAGTAAAGTTTACTTATCGGGTTTTACAGTGCTATTTCTTTTGTCTGTTTTCTTAATTGCAGAATATTTATCTTTGCTGTAAACTGGTTAAAAGGGACAGAAGTGAGAGACTTATTTACCCTCATTTGATAAAACTATTTTTTTTTTAAAAAAAACATCTTACATTTAGAAATTTCTAGAATATCTGTTTCGGGTTTTTTGTTAGTGTAAAAACTTTTCCAAAATAAAAAAGTAAGTAAGTGAAATTTTCACTTATTTTTCACAAAATCTTGAAGTGTTCCTGTAGCTCAGTGGTTGAACATTGCATTAGCAAGTGTAAGGTTGTGTGTTTGATTCCCCGGGAACACATGATAGGTGAAAATTGTTAGCCTGAATGCACTGTAAGTCGCTTTGGATAAAAGTGTCTGCTAAATACATTAATTTAATATTATTTAATTAAATTTTACTCAATAAAATGTACTTATTATTATTTTTATTTTTTTTACTTAACTTAGTTAAGTAGATTTACTTAATTTCCAAATGTGTTAAATTTACTTGAAAAATGCTTGTGCAAAAACTTGCCAAATAAAAATTAAGTAAATTTACTTATTACTTTTTTCAGTGTGTTTACATGTTTACAGAGATGTTTAATTTGTTAATCATCCTGATAAGTAACCCACAAATTTAAATTCATCTACAAATGTATAAATGAAAATAGCTCACAGGTCACAGAGTATTTAAAAAAAAACCTTCTACACAATGCTTTGTGTGTTATTCTCATTTTTAACCCACATTGGCAGCTGATAATAATTGATCATTAGGTTTTGTCTCAGCTCATAAACGATAGTCACAACATTATTTGCTTAACTTTCTCAATAAGATGGATATTTTAAGTCTGATGCATGCTTCAAACCTTGATTATTGACTCATGTTGTAAAATTAATGGAATTTGTGCAGTTAAAATTCTAAGAGTTATGAAAGTGAAAGTGCCGTGACATTCAGCCAAGTATGGTGACCCATACTCAGAATTTGTGCTCTGCATTTAACCCATCCGAAGTGCACACACACAGAGCAGTGAACACACACACAGACACTGTGAACACACACCCGGAGCAGTGGGCAGCCATTTATGCTGCGGCGCCCGGGGAGCATTGGGGGTTCAATGCTTTGCTCAAGGGCACCTAAGTCGTGGTATTGAAGTTATGTTGATGTTAAATACAGAACTGCTGTATGGCCTGATCATTTCATATTTCAAAGTAGAGGATTTCTCTCAATTCATCAAATCAGAGTCATCTATGATGGTGTTTGTTTTTTGTTTTGTTTTGTTTTTATGCTGAATTATAATAATCATATTATTGTTTATTATTTTAAGATATTTTGTAACAAACATTTTAATGATACAGGGAAAAAAAGAACGTAACCTAAAAAATAGTCAAATGCAATCTACTCATTCACAAGTAGTTGCAAAATATGTTGCATTTTATAGTTTTAAATATATCACAATACCTTTAAAATCTGCAGACCTCCCTCTTGAAAATACATTTTGCATTTATATGGCATATGTTGTATTAGGCAGATTAGAATTTTAGGTAATATAGTCTAAAAGAGGTCCATGTAGAGGAAACATTTTAGTTATTTATTAAGATAGCAGTAATTTGAAAAGTTGGATTATTTCCAGGGATCTGTAAAACATATTTGTTAACCCTTCACCAAGAAAATCTGAATAAATGAATAGCATGTTTTTCTATAATTTACAGGAAGGAACAGCAACTATGAGATTTAATATCCAAAATCATTGATTCTGTTATATATAATAGCATGTATCACATTGGCTCTTGTGCAGTATGTTTTACACTAAGAACATGGTTCTGTAGTCCTCACTGTTGTTTGCGTCCACTGCAAAGACATCTGAAGAACTTCCTGTACTGCTGCCTGACCTGAACAAGAATTAGACAAGAGGATATGAGTGACTTCATGAGATCAGTTTAATTAACCTCTGAACTAATGAACTGAGACCAAAAGAAGGTAAGGCAATGTGTTTGAAGAAAACTAGCTGTCTGTTTGTCTGTCTATTATTTTTACCTTGAATCTGGCATTAATCTGGCAGATCTATTCTGGAATGAAACAAACACTACAGTGTTGCTCTGAGAAACACAAAAGTTCTGCTGTGGTTTTGTCTGGAACCATTTTCATTGTTGAAATAGCAAAAACAGACAATATTGTGTCTAAAATGTATGACACTTTAAATTATTATTATAATATATATTTTTTTTTCAATTTAGCTTTTCAATATCACATTTGAATTTATGTTGATATTTGGGAAAACTGTCTGTCTTTGGCCAGCAATGAAAAACAATCCATTGGGCAGCACTTTCAGAGGGACCTGTCCAGTCAAACGACAGTCATAAAGCTGTTGGTGAAAGTGCTAAGCAATGGTTGGACATTACCATTTGTGCAATGGAGGGGGACTTCAGCATTTTTGTCTGATTCATTGTGACTCAAATGGCTCAAAAACTCACATTAAGAATTATAACAACAGCGACAACAAAATTTTGATTTATATATGATAAGTAGGTGTTGGGTAATTAGTAGAAGTGGTTTTAGTAAAAGTGACATTAAGAGCCAATGATTCGGTGATAATCAGTTAATATAAAAATGACTTTCTAAACATTTTGTACACATACATATTTCTATGCCAGTAATTGGTCAAACACAGACATCAATAATCAGAATATTAACCTCTACAATGGTGACGAAAAAAAACATGCTGCAATGCATTCTGGGTACTATTGTAGTACAAAACTCATCCATGGCTCCCAGCATGCTCTGCAGCATTTTTCTTTTATGGTCACCATTGTTGAGATTCATATTCTGATTATTGATGTCTTTGTGTGACTGTTTGACACCGTAGAAGTCCACACTGTTGGAAAAGTCATTTGCATTAACTGATTAGCACAGAAGCACTGGCTCTTAGAATCACTTTAACTATAATCAATCAAATTACACAACACCTATATCATCAGAGATTAGACTCTGTACAGTTCAATAATTGATGATTATCATCACCAATATAAAGTATAACAATCTACACCTAGATACAGGTTAACACCTGATGGCATTTCTTCTGGGCTTTTGAGGTACAACAAATGCTTTTAGAAACACATGGTTATAACAGCCAGAGAAAAGACTAAGTCAAGGGTCAAGAGCTCAACTAAAGCAAACACTGATCTCTAACATGGTTACTTCAAATGAAACAATAAATCAACAGCTAAACCTTAGTTCATTCTCAATAAGATCTTCTGTAGACGTCTGACAGAAATAAAGTCAGTCTGGTTATTAATAAGTGGAGCTGGTGATGCTGTTTGTGGGGTTGTTTAATCAGATCTTGAGAGATTTCATGTATTTTATTTCAGTTGATTTCATCTAAGGCTGTGTCAGTTGTAGTAGTTCTTGTGTTTCTCTTTTCTTCAGTGATTCTGTTTGTTAACAGCAGCTTTTCATCACTAATTCTCAATCAGCACTTAGGTAATCACTTAATTACTTAAATGCAAAGTTTTAAAACTTACATGGTTTAAATCAAGGCAATCTATTTACTCAAACGGTTTGAGTAAAGTTTACTTATCGGGTTTTACAGTGCTATTTCTTTTGTCTGTTTTCTTAATTGCAGAATATTTATCTTTGCTGTAAACTGGTTAAAAGGGACAGAAGTGAGAGACTTATTTACCCTCATTTGATAAAACTATTTAAAAAAAAAAAAAAACATCTTACATTTAGAAATTTCTAGAATATCTGTTTCGGGTTTTTTGTTAGTGTAAAAACTTTTCCAAAATAAAAAAGTAAGTAAGTGAAATTTTCACTTATTTTTCACAAAATCTTGAAGTGTTCCTGTAGCTCAGTGGTTGAACATTGCATTAGCAAGTGTAAGGTTGTGTGTTTGATTCCCCGGGAACACATGATAGGTGAAAATTGTTAGCCTGAATGCACTGTAAGTCGCTTTGGATAAAAGTGTCTGCTAAATACATTAATTTAATATTATTTAATTAAATTTTACTCAATAAAATGTACTTATTATTATTTTTATTTTTTTTACTTAACTTAGTTAAGTAGATTTACTTAATTTCCAAATGTGTTAAATTTACTTGAAAAATGCTTGTGCAAAAACTTGCCAAATAAAAATTAAGTAAATTTACTTATTACTTTTTTCAGTGTGTTTACATGTTTACAGAGATGTTTAATTTGTTAATCATCCTGAT
The DNA here is from genome assembly GCF_023724105.1 of Carassius gibelio. Classification (NCBI taxonomy): domain Eukaryota; kingdom Metazoa; phylum Chordata; class Actinopteri; order Cypriniformes; family Cyprinidae; genus Carassius; species Carassius gibelio. Next base: position 36,094,331 of record NC_068371.1, read on the forward strand.
AAGTAACCCACAAATTTAAATTCATCTACAAATGTATAAATGAAAATAGCTCACAGGTCACAGAGTATTTAAAAAAAAACCTTCTACACAATGCTTTGTGTGTTATTCTCATTTTTAACCCACATTGGCAGCTGATAATAATTGATCATTAGGTTTTGTCTCAGCTCATAAACGATAGTCACAACATTATTTGCTTAACTTTCTCAATAAGATGGATATTTTAAGTCTGATGCATGCTTCAAACCTTGATTATTGACTCATGTTGTAAAATTAATGGAATTTGTGCAGTTAAAATTCTAAGAGTTATGAAAGTGAAAGTGCCGTGACATTCAGCCAAGTATGGTGACCCATACTCAGAATTTGTGCTCTGCATTTAACCCATCCGAAGTGCACACACACAGAGCAGTGAACACACACACAGACACTGTGAACACACACCCGGAGCAGTGGGCAGCCATTTATGCTGCGGCGCCCGGGGAGCATTGGGGGTTCAATGCTTTGCTCAAGGGCACCTAAGTCGTGGTATTGAAGTTATGTTGATGTTAAATACAGAACTGCTGTATGGCCTGATCATTTCATATTTCAAAGTAGAGGATTTCTCTCAATTCATCAAATCAGAGTCATCTATGATGGTGTTTGTTTTTTGTTTTGTTTTGTTTTTATGCTGAATTATAATAATCATATTATTGTTTATTATTTTAAGATATTTTGTAACAAACATTTTAATGATACAGGGAAAAAAAGAACGTAACCTAAAAAATAGTCAAATGCAATCTACTCATTCACAAGTAGTTGCAAAATATGTTGCATTTTATAGTTTTAAATATATCACAATACCTTTAAAATCTGCAGACCTCCCTCTTGAAAATACATTTTGCATTTATATGGCATATGTTGTATTAGGCAGATTAGAATTTTAGGTAATATAGTCTAAAAGAGGTCCATGTAGAGGAAACATTTTAGTTATTTATTAAGATAGCAGTAATTTGAAAAGTTGGATTATTTCCAGGGATCTGTAAAACATATTTGTTAACCCTTCACCAAGAAAATCTGAATAAATGAATAGCATGTTTTTCTATAATTTACAGGAAGGAACAGCAACTATGAGATTTAATATCCAAAATCATTGATTCTGTTATATATAATAGCATGTATCACATTGGCTCTTGTGCAGTATGTTTTACACTAAGAACATGGTTCTGTAGTCCTCACTGTTGTTTGCGTCCACTGCAAAGACATCTGAAGAACTTCCTGTACTGCTGCCTGACCTGAACAAGAATTAGACAAGAGGATATGAGTGACTTCATGAGATCAGTTTAATTAACCTCTGAACTAATGAACTGAGACCAAAAGAAGGTAAGGCAATGTGTTTGAAGAAAACTAGCTGTCTGTTTGTCTGTCTATTATTTTTACCTTGAATCTGGCATTAATCTGGCAGATCTATTCTGGAATGAAACAAACACTACAGTGTTGCTCTGAGAAACACAAAAGTTCTGCTGTGGTTTTGTCTGGAACCATTTTCATTGTTGAAATAGCAAAAACAGACAATATTGTGTCTAAAATGTATGACACTTTAAATTATTATTATAATATATATTTTTTTTTCAATTTAGCTTTTCAATATCACATTTGAATTTATGTTGATATTTGGGAAAACTGTCTGTCTTTGACCAGCAATGAAAAACAATCCATTGGGCAGCACTTTCAGAGGGACCTGTCCAGTCAAACGACAGTCATAAAGCTGTTGGTGAAAGTGCTAAGCAATGGTTGGACATTACCATTTGTGCAATGGAGGGGGACTTCAGCATTTTTGTCTGATTCATTGTGACTCAAATGGCTCAAAAACTCACATTAAGAATTATAACAACAGCGACAACAAAATTTTGATTTATATATGATAAGTAGGTGTTGGGTAATTAGTAGAAGTGGTTTTAGTAAAAGTGACATTAAGAGCCAATGATTCGGTGATAATCAGTTAATATAAAAATGACTTTCTAAACATTTTGTACACATACATATTTCTATGCCAGTAATTGGTCAAACACAGACATCAATAATCAGAATATTAACCTCTACAATGGTGACGAAAAAAAACATGCTGCAATGCATTCTGGGTACTATTGTAGTACAAAACTCATCCATGGCTCCCAGCATGCTCTGCAGCATTTTTCTTTTATGGTCACCATTGTTGAGATTCATATTCTGATTATTGATGTCTTTGTGTGACTGTTTGACACCGTAGAAGTCCACACTGTTGGAAAAGTCATTTGCATTAACTGATTAGCACAGAAGCACTGGCTCTTAGAATCACTTTAACTATAATCAATCAAATTACACAACACCTATATCATCAGAGATTAGACTCTGTACAGTTCAATAATTGATGATTATCATCACCAATATAAAGTATAACAATCTACACCTAGATACAGGTTAACACCTGATGGCATTTCTTCTGGGCTTTTGAGGTACAACAAATGCGTTTTAGAAACACATGGTTATAACAGCCAGAGAAAAGACTAAGTCAAGGGTCAAGAGCTCAACTAAAGCAAACACTGATCTCTAACATGGTTACTTCAAATGAAACAATAAATCAACAGCTAAACCTTAGTTCATTCTCAATAAGATCTTCTGTAGACGTCTGACAGAAATAAAGTCAGTCTGGTTATTAATAAGTGGAGCTGGTGATGCTGTTTGTGGGGTTGTTTAATCAGATCTTGAGAGATTTCATGTATTTTATTTCAGTTGATTTCATCTAAGGCTGTGTCAGTTGTAGTAGTTCTTGTGTTTCTCTTTTCTTCAGTGATTCTGTTTGTTAACAGCAGCTTTTCATCACTAATTCTCAATCAGCACTTAGGTAATCACTTAATTACTTAAATGCAAAGTTTTAAAACTTACATGGTTTAAATCAAGGCAATCTATTTACTCAAACGGTTTGAGTAAAGTTTACTTATCGGGTTTTACAGTGCTATTTCTTTTGTCTGTTTTCTTAATTGCAGAATATTTATCTTTGCTGTAAACTGGTTAAAAGGGACAGAAGTGAGAGACTTATTTACCCTCATTTGATAAAACTATTTAAAAAAAAAAAAAAACATCTTACATTTAGAAATTTCTAGAATATCTGTTTCGGGTTTTTTGTTAGTGTAAAAACTTTTCCAAAATAAAAAAGTAAGTAAGTGAAATTTTCACTTATTTTTCACAAAATCTTGAAGTGTTCCTGTAGCTCAGTGGTTGAACATTGCATTAGCAAGTGTAAGGTTGTGTGTTTGATTCCCCGGGAACACATGATAGGTGAAAATTGTTAGCCTGAATGCACTGTAAGTCGCTTTGGATAAAAGTGTCTGCTAAATACATTAATTTAATATTATTTAATTAAATTTTACTCAATAAAATGTACTTATTATTATTTTTATTTTTTTTACTTAACTTAGTTAAGTAGATTTACTTAATTTCCAAATGTGTTAAATTTACTTGAAAAATGCTTGTGCAAAAACTTGCCAAATAAAAATTAAGTAAATTTACTTATTACTTTTTTCAGTGTGTTTACATGTTTACAGAGATGTTTAATTTGTTAATCATCCTGATAAGTAACCCACAAATTTAAATTCATCTACAAATGTATAAATGAAAATAGCTCACAGGTCACAGAGTATTTAAAAAAAAACCTTCTACACAATGCTTTGTGTGTTATTCTCATTTTTAACCCACATTGGCAGCTGATAATAATTGATCATTAGGTTTTGTCTCAGCTCATAAACGATAGTCACAACATTATTTGCTTAACTTTCTCAATAAGATGGATATTTTAAGTCTGATGCATGCTTCAAACCTTGATTATTGACTCATGTTGTAAAATTAATGGAATTTGTGCAGTTAAAATTCTAAGAGTTATGAAAGTGAAAGTGCCGTGACATTCAGCCAAGTATGGTGACCCATACTCAGAATTTGTGCTCTGCATTTAACCCATCCGAAGTGCACACACACAGAGCAGTGAACACACACACACACACTGTGAACACACACCCGGAGCAGTGGGCAGCCATTTATGCTGCGGCGCCCGGGGAGCATTGGGGGTTCAATGCTTTGCTCAAGGGCACCTAAGTCGTGGTATTGAAGTTATGTTGATGTTAAATACAGAACTGCTGTATGGCCTGATCATTTCATATTTCAAAGTAGAGGATTTCTCTCAATTCATCAAATCAGAGTCATCTATGATGGTGTTTGTTTTTTGTTTTGTTTTGTTTTTATGCTGAATTATAATAATCATATTATTGTTTATTATTTTAAGATATTTTGTAACAAACATTTTAATGATACAGGGAAAAAAAGAACGTAACCTAAAAAATAGTCATTCACAAGTAGTTGCAAAATATGTTGCATTTTATAGTTTTAAATATATCACAATACCTTTAAAATCTGCAGACCTCCCTCTTGAAAATACATTTTGCATTTATATGGCATATGTTGTATTAGGCAGATTAGAATTTTAGGTAATATAGTCTAAAAGAGGTCCATGTAGAGGAAACATTTTAGTTATTTATTAAGATAGCAGTAATTTGAAAAGTTGGATTATTTCCAGGGATCTGTAAAACATATTTGTTAACCCTTCACCAAGAAAATCTGAATAAATGAATAGCATGTTTTTTTATAATTTACAGGAAGGAACAGCAACTATGAGATTTAATATCCAAAATCATTGATTCTGTTATATATAATAGCATGTATCACATTGGCTCTTGTGCAGTATGTTTTACACTAAGAACATGGTTCTGTAGTCCTCACTGTTGTTTGCGTCCACTGCAAAGACATCTGAAGAACTTCCTGTACTGCTGCCTGACCTGAACAAGAATTAGACGAGAGGATATGAGTGACTTCATGAGATCAGTTTAATTAACCTCTGAACTAATGAACTGAGACCAAAAGAAGGTAAGGCAATGTGTTTGAAGAAAACTAGCTGTCTGTTTGTCTGTCTATTATTTTTACCTTGAATCTGGCATTAATCTGGCAGATCTATTCTGGAATGAAACAAACACTACAGTGTTGCTCTGAGAAACACAAAAGTTCTGCTGTGGTTTTGTCTGGAACCATTTTCATTGTTGAAATAGCAAAAACAGACAATATTGTGTCTAAAATGTATGACACTTTAAATTATTATTATAATTTTTTTTTTTTTTCAATTTAGCTTTTCAATATCACATTTGAATTTATGTTGATATTTGGGAAAACTGTCTGTCTTTGACCAGCAATGCAAAACAATCCATTGGGCAGCACTTTCAGAGGGACCTGTCCAGTCAAACGACAGTCATAAAGCTGTTGGTGAAAGTGCTAAGCAATGGTTGGACATTACCATTTGTGCAATGGAGGGGGACTTCAGCATTTTTGTCTGATTCATTGTGACTCAAATGGCTCAAAAACTCACATTAAGAATTATAACAACAGCGACAACAAAATTTTGATTTATATCTACACAGCAAAATCCCCAGTGTTAATTTAACACTCTGAGTGTGGACTCATATAAACACTGAAGCAGTGTTAAAAGTAACACTGGAGTGGAGTTGAAGTTAATGAGATAATTAAGAAGTTAATTTAGTTATGATTGACCATTATTGAAGACACCTGATGTTAACAAGCAGAATCACCAAATGAGAAAATCACAATTTGTGTGTCACCATTATAGTGATCAGTGTTTGCTTTAGTTGTGATCTAGGCTTGTGAAGGAGTTTTAAGTCTAGGCACACACAGATAAGAAGAATTAGCATATGAATCTCAACACTGGTAACAAACAGCATATTCAGATAAACAGATCTACTCTGAACATCACAAAACTACGTAGATACTAAAAGTTTCACATAAAAACAGCAAAAATAAAATATAGTTAGAATGAAAAGTTAAAAAGACAGTTAAGCTCATAATTTATTCATGCCGCAATGCATGATGGGAGCCAGAGATGAGTTTTTATCGGCTACAACATGCTTTTTTGATGGTCACCGTTGTTGTGATGCTCACACTCATTTTTGATGTCTGTGTGTCCAAACTAAAGAACTCTTTCTTTATGTAGAACTAGCTTTTAAAAACATATCATTATGGCAAAAACACTGGATCACTTTTTTAATTAATAACACAGTAAAGAAACCTGAACTCGGGTCATTCAGGTCAATCCATGACAATCAGTCCAAACCACAATCAAATCCATAAGATTGCCTTCGCTGTGGTCTGTCTGTATGTTATAAACTCAGTTACCACAGCCCCACAAAATCTAAAGTTAATAACTGAAGGGTCAAGATCCCAACTAAAGTAAACACTGACCACTATAATGGTGATACACAAATTGTGATTTTCTCATTTGGTGATTCTGCTTGTTAAAATCAGGTGTCTTCAATAATGGTCAATCATAACTCAATTAACTTCTTAATTATTTCATTAATTTCAACTCTGCTTCAGTGTTACTTTTAACACTGCTTTAGTGTTTATATGTGTCCACACTCAGAGTGTTAAATTAACACTGGGGGTTTTGCTGTGTAATTTACATAGGGCACGATTTCAGAAAAACGTCACGACTGGCAGCACACTTCAATGAAAAGTAATGGATTGGTACACTTGCATACCTTTCTGACATGTTCAACCTGCTCAATGAACCTAATTTGTCACTGCTGGGGAGAATGACAACAAATTGGCAGACAAAGTATCTGCATTCAAAGCCAAGTTGCAATTGAGTGGACAGCAAGTGTCAAAGGGCACATTTGACATTTCCAACATTTTCTGGACATTTGGTAAATTCAATTCAATTTACTTTTATTGTCATTGTCATTTAAGATCAACAACGAAATTGCATTGGAGCATACAACAACAACACTACATGATATATTAAAGTGCACTAACACCAGTGCAGATCCCCTCCAAGTATTAGATAATAATAAATAATAATTACCCCCTATGTAAACATGGCACATCAAAAGTATGTAGTTGTTAGAACACTGAACCAGTGACATTAGCTCTTGATAACAAGATACTTTACAAAAACGAAGGGTATGGTCACAGTTGGAATTGATGTAGTTATTGCAAAGTCTAATAGTGACAAAGGGCACGGTTTAGCAGCCTTACTGCATAAGGATACAGGCTGTTAGCCAATCTGGTTTTACTGACACCAATTGACCTGTACCTTCTGCCTGAGGGCAGCAGGTGGAACAGGTGATAGGCTGGATGATACCGGACCCGCAGAATGTTCTGTACTCTCTTCAGACAATGTGTGTCATAAATGGCGCTGATCTCTGGGAGAATGGTCCTAATGATTCTACCCGCTGTTTTTACCGCGTGTTGGAGTGCCTGCTGATGGTCCTTAGTGCAGCTAGAGTACCACACCAATAAACTATATGTCAAAACACTGTTGATAGCGCAATTGTAGAAATTGACCATCAGCTGTTTTGGAATCCTAGTGTTCCTCAGTTTCCTCAAATAGTAGAGGCGTTGCTGATCCTTTCCTGTCACTGCATTGATCTTGGTTCCCCAGGACAGGTCCTCAGTCATAGATACACCCAAAAATTTGAAGTGTGGCACCCTCTCTACCACCTCATTGTCAATAAAGAGAGGATTGTGATTGGGTCTGCTTTTGGGGAAGTCCACAATGATCTCCTTAGTCTTTTTGATATTCAAAGAGAGGTTATTACTGACACACCATGACACAAGATGTTGCACTTCAGTCCTGTAGTCCACCTCATTGTTATTATTGATGAGTCCGAGCAATGTTGTATCGTCGGTAAATTTAACAATGAGATTGGAGCAAAAAGAAACAGAGCAGTCATGTGTGAATAGAGAGTATAGCAAAGGGCTAAGCACTCACCCCTGGGGGAGCCCGGTATTAATTAAAAGGGTGGAGGACAAGTGCTTGCCTACCCTAACCCTCTGTGTTCGGTTTGTCAAAAAGTACACAATCCAGTTGCACAGCGAGTTGTTTATGCCAAGATGGTACAGTTTGGCTCTGAGTTTAAGTGGCCTAATTGTATTAAAGGCAGAGCTAAAGTTGACAAAGAGGAGACTCGCATAGTTGTTCTTGTGCTCAAGATGTACTAATAACGTGTGGAGCACGGTGGCGATGGCGTCCTCAGTCGACCGGTTCTGTCTGTATGCAAATTGGTGTGGGTCAAGTGATGGTAGTATTGCACTCTTAATTTAATTGGTGACCAGCCTCTCAAGGCGCTTAGCAGGAATGGAGGTGAGTGCCACCGGTCTATAATCATTCAGATTATAGAAAGACTGGCAAAGTGTTTTTTTTCTGCGCTCACAGCAACAAAAACAAAGGTACATTTGCAACACACATCGAGCCTCACTGTCACCCATCCCCCCTCATTGGGATCATATCATTGAAGGGAAACCAGCCCAGTGCTCCCATTGATAATTATGGTGTGTTTAATTATAATACTTTGTTTTAGTCTGTTGTTGATTGCAGTTAATATAGAGTTGTAATTAGATGATTTCACGTAACCACGTAATGTGATGTAACTCCACCCACCCCCACCCCAAAGATGCCCATTGTCATGGTCTTTCGACCAAAGATAGCCTACAATCATTTTCTGGCAGTGTCAGAAATTCAGAATGATCAGCGTACTGTGTGTTTGCTGCTACAATGCACGTTTACTTAGCAGCCAATAAAAATGCGACATCAAATCAACGCGACATGCTTGAAACATTAAAGTTACGTTCAACGTACGTACAGCAAAGTTACGTCCAGTGGACGTCATTTTTTTATGTCTTTGCTGACATTAAAAAGACGTCCACTGAGGAGCCAGAATGAAAGTTTTTATTATGTCTTTTTTTGACATCTTCTGTACTTCTGATTTAGACATTCACAAACCTCCTTACAAGGTTAAAAACTAGTTAAAACATGGACAGTGGACATATTTTCAACATCATTAAAGGTTCATTTAGGCATAGCTTATACTGTTTCTGGACCAAATCAACACTTTTAGGATTTTGACTCCATATGTTTGATCCTCCTCTGCTGAGATCTTCAGATATTTAATGTCTTTGATTTGCAGTTGATTTTACCACATGCTCAATAGTCGTTTATTTCATTATTTCATAAAGATTATTTTATTTTCTTGATTTTAAGACAAACACAGTGTCTGGAAATTACATTGAAATAACATGAATCTATTGCATCCTGAGAGTGTTGATTTGGTCCAGAAACAGTATAAGTTATGCCTAAATGAACCTTAAATGATGTTGAAAATATTTCTACTGACCACTTTTGAACTAGTTTTTAACCTTGTAAGGAGGTTCCCTGAACGTCTAAATCGGACGTACAGAAGACGTCAAAAAAAGACGTCATGAAAACTTTCATTCTGGCTCCTCAGTGGACGTCTTTTCAACATCAGCAAAGACATAAAAAGACGTCCACTGGACGTAACTTTGCCCAGTGGGGAGCTTGATGGAGTTTATAAGGAGCAAAAGAAGCAGGTAATGATGAAAATTTTGCCTGACCTCATTATTCAAGACACAATGGATCAGGAAGATGAAGGTTCCCTGCTGGGAGTTCAAGATCAGGAAGAGGATCTCCAGCACCTTACTGCCATTAGTGAAGAAACCCAGAATCCAGGAGCAACCAAGAATCACACACTGAGCCAGTGTTTTAAACACCATGATCCTGCAGAGTAACATAGAAATAAATACTTCAATAGTCTTCATTGTAACGTGTTACTTTATTAAAAGTGGTAGAATTAATTATAATGCATAATACTTTGTTTGTTTCATCTGTGAAACTTCAGCATTTAGACTTCTGAGAGTTGAGCTCAGAGTGAAGATGACTCTGATGAAGAGGATTGTGTTCATCTGCAAAAATAAGAAACATGTTCACTTTAATTATTTTCGCTTCAACAGCCAATGTGAAAAATGTCTGTATCTAGAACTTACTGCTAGTATGACCCAAACAGGACCCAGAAAACTCCAGATAAAACCTTTTTCCTTTTTAATCCAGCAGCTGTTGGAAAAGGCATTTCAAAAATCCATATTTATCTTAATCATTTGAAATACATAAAATTGTATCTATCAGAGAGCAGCATTGTTCAAAAGATCAGTGAGTTGTCAGTCCAACTAACAGTCTTTATTTAATCTACTCAATTTTTAAACATCCTGACTCACTCTTTGCTGCCGTAGCCTTCAGGAACCAGACCGACAGACACACACACCACAACCAGAGCAACCAGATATCCAATCACACACAGGAATCCACTGCTAAGAACCTCCCTCTTTTTGGAGCTGATCTGTGATAGGTTCTTTACACAGATGAAGAGCAGGAAAGCTTCAATGAACATCCACACAAAGCCGGAGAGAAAGAGGAAGTGCAGAAGTCCTGAGATCACGGCACACAGCACCTGGGGACCATGAGAGAGAGTTATGATGATTCTCAGTGAGTCTGTGCTGAGCTGTAGGGCTCCATCATTCTCACCTGCAGAGGCTGTATGAGGCTCAGGAACCGCTGTGTGAGCAGAAACAGAAGGTGAGCCAACAGAAGACTGATGCAGATGTTGATTCGAGCCACATTATTCACTCCAGGACTCCATTGACAGAGGGCAAAGGTCAACAGGGCCAAAGTGAAGAACACCAGCCCCACGGTCACACACACCAAATTCAACAGCTCCATTAGTGAGTCGCTCTGAGAAAACATGTGAGAGAACATGAGTACCAAATCTGTGCTGTTCTTCAGTGTAAACTAGAAATGTTCTGTACCTCTGACTGACGGCTGGTTTGCATGATGAGAGCGAATGTGGACAGATGATCACAGGAACACACAGTGTGGCTGCTGTTGGACTTTAAAACAAAACAACCATCTACAATCCACTCGCTGATATTCCAGTACACACAGAAAAGAGAACCGTTGGGATCAAACTCCTGCAGAAAGATGAAGAAAGTATCAGAACATTGAATATTAGATTTTTTCATCAGTGCTCTGATAAAACAAAAGCACATTTCAGTCTCTCACTCTGATGTGTTTGAGGGTGAAGTTGACTGGTTTAGTTAGCTTAGTGTTGGTCGTTTTGGGAAGAGTAGCTGAGATCACAGTGGACATCATGGTTTTATTTGTGTCACTGGATGTGTTGAAGAAGTCTGGCTTCAATAGATTCTCCATTGTGTTGTAGCTCATGAAAGCCACAGCAGCTGATCCTATGTGACAGAGACAGAAATGTAATACTATATTAAAACAACAAAAACAAAAAATAAAGTATTTGTGATGTGTGCTGACAAAATGAGCTTGGAATGCACACTTGCTAATTTTAAGCTACAGGCTCAGGGTACAAGCAAACATAACCTGTTATGTCTTAAATGAACGATAGGGGAACTGTTAGGGAAAATCATCTGATGTGTGTAATATTATATTAGCTCTGTGCTTTACTGTTGGTTTTAATATATCGGCCGTCTGTCTCAAAGTTAATCTAACAATAAAAGAAAACGGAATCAATCGCTCCTCTTGATTGTAGTTTTAATCATTTATTTTTAATGAACAGTCTAAAGGGATTTTTAAATGTGATTATTTGTTTTTCTTGAATGCTTTTGTTTATATCTAAAATGAAAAAGGTAATGCATTGTTTCATTCTTATATCTATTCTACAGTTTTTTTTGTATCTGTTCTTATTTATAATAACAAAGATGAAATAAAAAAAAACTGTATTGTGATTATTAATATAGTAATTATTATTAAGAAAAGAACAGGAGGAAAAGATGCAACATTGCTCTTTGATTTTGCTTTGGAAACTTCAGAAAACTTTAACTCCATTTTTCTCAAAATTGACTTTGATGACTTCTATCCACATCAAACAGGTTTATCTCAGTCATTTTTCATCCAACACCAACAAATCATACATCATTCTGAAGGTATTTAAGGGATAATGTAAACTTAAAGATGACTAATTTTTGACAATTTTGTGATTGTCACTCATTTTGCCAGCATTGGTCACATATATGGTTCTTTTTTAGGAACTCAAGCTGTGTCAATGACACTTTAGGAAACGCTTCCAGCGTCTCTGAATAACATGTGTTATCAGTCCAATGGATGAGCGAAACGTCATAGGCGGGTGACGTCAGAGACCAGGAAACATAAAGCAAGAGCAGTGAAGCCGGCAGTCAGCTTTCTGTTATCAGCAAGCGCTCTGTGTGTGTGTCAGTAGCTATCTGCTTGTGAGTCTTATTTACTGTAGTTTGTCCACTGATAAACTCCATTTGTCGCAGCTCGTGTGTTGTCTGCTAGAGAGTAAATCAGTATCAGCAGTATCAGCTCTCGAGGGAGTTGACGGCTGAGATGCGAGCATTTTGCTTCACACTAAGAAGGCTCTCTTTAAGGAGGGAGCCTTCACTGGCATTTCTCGCGGTGCCTGCCCCGCTTTCGCCGAGGTGGAGATGTGGTTGTGCTCGCGGGTTTCGCTTTCGAAACCGCTGGAAAGAATGTAGACGGGCAAGTTTCTATCTTCTTCCTTAACCACCAGATCCGGCGCCCGCTCTCGGGGGTTTGGAAGCCTGCGTTTGCAGTACTTTCTCCCCAGTGAGAGGGCACGACGCACTGCCTGACTTTCTCTGAGAAGTTTGATGTGGAAGGCGTCGATGAGCTCACCAGTTGCACAAGCACCAGTTACACAAGCATATTATGTCTAATATTATAATAAGCAGAATTAATGAAGAGTGGAGCTCGTGCAGTCTGCTCTCAGGGGGCTGATTGTGCTTTTCTCACTGTTAATCACTCCGCTCTCGCCGGGCATGCTCCGAGGAGTGTGTCAGTGCATGCGATCTTGCTGTTGCGGTCAGCTGCTGCTGAGGCATGGCGGCAACCGTGATTGCGGGAATCGCACATGATCTGGCGAATGAGTTGAAGACGGCGCATCCTATCTCTACCCGTGTTCATTAGATCTAGAGCTCGTTCTCGGGGCTTGGAAGCCCGCGCTGCAGTTTCTTTTCCCTCTGAGGCAGAGCTTGCTGCAGCATTCATCTTACTCTGAGGAGATTGGTGTTGTTTGTGTGACTGAGTGGCAAAAAAATAAAAATAGGCATGCTGCCGAGGCAACGCATATATTACATTGTTTCATTTTTATTTGACTTTTTCTATATCAGACAGTGTTGAATTGTCTGGTTGTTGACTACATCTAATTCTGAAGAATACAATGACATATTTATCTCATTATTTGATGTTAGATGTACAGGGGCTCTTGGGATGTAATTTCTTGTGTGAGAAAACGTGTTCACCTCTCTTCCTCTGAGGAGGTTGAGGCGGTAAGGGGCTGCTGGGCGGAGCACTCCCAACCGTGTTCCAGCCCCTCGTGCCAGGGGCGTCACTTCTGTACTCCGCAGATGCTAGAGTCAGAGTTGAGCTCAAATGTGTCTCAATGGGTCCTGCACACTGTAGTGAGAGGCCACAGAATCCAGTTCTGGTGGGCCCCAAACAGGCTCTGGTAATGGAACAGAAGTAGACTCTCTCTGAGGATGGAGGCCATCGAGGTGTTCCCTCCTCGGGTTGCAGAGTCCGGGTCCTACAGCCAGTACTTCACTATTCCGAGGAAGGATGAGGTGTTTCTCCTTTTTAATGTGCACTTTTTGAACCACTAAGTCAAGGGACTGAAGTTCAGCACAGTTGCACAGGCCAAGTCAAGGTTTCTCCAGTACAGAGAAACGGGGTGTGGGATTTGACCATGATGCAGGCATGTATGTCAACTGTTTGGATCGAATCAATCCTCACTGCACATGCTTCGAGCAATACATTACTTTCTCCCAGACCTAAGAGGTCACCATGTGTTGCTGCGCACCGACAACACAGCAGTGGTCTCTTACATCAAGCACCAAGGAGTTCTGCGCTCACGCGGTTTATACAAACTACCATACCAGATCCTTGTGTGGTCCCAGGGTGAACTCCTCTCGCGGAGAGCAGTCCACATTCCTGGTTATCTTAATATGTGAGCAGACTTCCTGTTGAGGCAGGGGCTGAGGCCTGAGGAATGGTGATGAAGCAAAGTTGGAGAGGTTAACCAGATTCGGGTGGATCTGTTTGCGACTCGAGAGACATTGCACTGTCACCTCTGGCTTCCTGTGACTCATCCAGCTCCACCGGGGCTCCACCATGGTACAGACGTAGCCGAGGCTTCATCTGTACACCCCCCCCCCCCAATTGTTCTGCTATCAAGAGTTCTGGAGAGAGTGCACCGGGATGGATTGTGCCCGATTACTGTCAGGCTCCTGTCTCCATCTCTTGGTTTAGCTCTGCTCTTCCACACTAGGTAGAGAGTTGGAAGTCTGGCGGCATGGGCATTCTTGTTCCCCAAAGGGTCATCGATGCTGCTCGAGTTCCTGAAGAGGAACATCTTAGGTTACCTTTGTAATCCCGGTTCCTTGAAGGAACGAGATGCTGCATCACAATGCCACACTTCCGGCATCTCTGGCTGGCATTGGCTTCATCCTTTGAGGCTGACTGCCGGCTTTGCCGCTCATGCTTTTATGCTTCCTGGTCTCTGACTTCATCTGCCTATGATGTCTCGCCCATCCATTGGACTGATTGCACACATATTCAGAGAGGTCATGCTGGAGGCTTTCCCCAAAGCGTCATCGACGCAGTGTCTCTTTTCTTCAAGGATCCAGGGTTACATACATAACCTTAGACATTTAGTGGTAATGGCATGTTGTCAATTTTCATGATTTATTTATTTATTTTTAATTGCAATTAAATTTCTCATACTTGTTTCATTGTTGTTCTTGGCGATCCCTATGAGATCGATGTCCACAGAAGAATTTGTTGTGTCGAGTCGAGGGATTTTATCTAAGGTGACCTGAGGTCCAACCATGAAGACTTGACCCTCTGATTAAAAATAAAAAAGCAGTTATGTGCTATATTAATTTATTTATATATTGTCACATTTCTGTTCTGTTGTGTTTTGGTTTCTCTGCTTCTCTGCTCGGTTCTCTCGTTTGTTTCTATTATTATACGTTTTTTCAGTTAAGTCAAATTCATTCACTGAATTTACAAACAAATAAAAATTAATATTCATAATTGTTGGGTTTTTCCATCTCTGATGTAGTTTGAACGCTGTCTCTTATTTAACTTGCTACATTAATAGTAACATGTACATGAATGTTAGCCAACATAATAATTGTATCTCCTCTTACCTACAGTGGGAAGAACAAAACTGACATTGTCACTTGTGTCTGTCGGCTTCACTAATGTAGAAATTAGTTTCTCACTGGTTTTTAACACACGGTTTCCAAAGGAGGCAAGTTTAACTTGGTTGGCTGATGATGATGGTGATGATGATGGTGATGATGATGACGATGATGATGATGATGTTTCTAAAATGTTCTCTGATGTGTTGAAGGCCATAGACAAAATGTTGGTCACAGTCTAATTCATTGATCAGAAAAATACTGTTACTCTACATGTAAACCTAAAGAATACCAATAAAACACTGCTGCCTGTCAATCATTATAAACCTGACACAGATTAGATAATTTTTTTATCATTTTATATGAACACTTACATCCAAAGGAAGAACTTGAGCTGTAATGTTCTCGATCTGTGCAAAAAGATTATCAAAACATCCTCCAGAGGTCTGACTCTGAAATAACAATTGAGCTTTATATGACAAATCAAACAGGCTCCGTGATATTAATATTTTTTTTTTTTTGCAACATTAATAGCAATCAAAACTGGTTTGTTTATGTGGACTTTCATATTTTAAATATCCACAATGTACATCCTATTTTCTTATGTCTTATATCTCTGGACTGTTATTGAGAAAATCTAATAATCCAGCTCAATAAAAATTCAATTTTAGAAACTTAACTTACGGTGCATCCTTTTTGCTGCGTTATATTTATAACTGCAATGACAGAAATCAACAGGAGGACAATAAAATAAAAAAGCTAAGCAAAATGGAAAGATCTTTTTTATTACCACTTTTTAATCTAAAGGCATAACAACTTGTAACAAAAAACTTGTGAATAGACATTCATAAAAATAAATAATCTGCAACTGCACATTTAACACTTTCATTCCTCGTCTTTACCTGGAGCCAAAAAAAAAAAAAAGCTGTTCAATTCTTCAGATCCACAAACATTTAGCCAAAACACAATCAACAGAGGAAACAACAGACTACATTACCAGCGAAGGTCGTTTTTGCTGTGACTGTTGTGTCAGTGCTGATGATGTTAATAACAGCTGAAAAAAATGGATGAATATCAAGTCAACAAACAAAGAGTAAGTGAAAGTGACATGGCCAAGTATGGTGACCCATACTCAGAATTCGTGCTCTGCATTTAACCCATCCAAGTGCACACACACACACAACAGTTAGTAGCGGACACAGACAAAGCAGTCGGCAACCATTTTTGCTGCAGTGTCTGGGGAGCAGTTGGGGCTTCGGTGCCTTGCCCTAGGAGAGAAAGTGTTGTTTCATTTAGTAAATCATCTCCTTGGTACACCACTGAGTCAAGGGCTAAGAAGATTAAAAGCAGGCAGCTTGAACGTCAAAATAAGAAATCAGGTTTGACAGTTCATAGGATTATGTATGACGGTCATTTGAGTCAATACGCTGATGCACTCAAAGCACCAAGAACAAAGTACTACTCATCTATTATTAGTGATGGATGGTGCTGCAAACCAAATAAGATTTTTAAGACTATCAACAGAATTCTTGCACCAATCAAGGCACCAATTTATTCCTCTGTACAGGAGTGTAACAAGTTCTCAGTTTCTTCACAGAAAAAAAAAAAAAAAAATCTATAAGTCTATCAGTTTGGTACCCTGCTCTGCAGTTCCTTTGATCTTTCCATCTAGCTTTCCCGAAAAGGCATTTTCTAGTTTTAACATAGTCACTAATGATTGTATTCTGAAATTAGTGATGGCAATGAATACAACTACATGTACTCTTGACCCAATCCCAACATCTGTTCTAAAGGGATGTCTCTCGTAAATTTGTCCCTTCATCTTGAACATTGTGAACACCTCCCTCACTACTGGTTCAGTTCTAATAGCCCTTAAAGTTGCAGCTATTACACCAGTCCTTAAAAAGCCTGGATGGGATAAGTCAGATCTATCTAATTACAGACCTACAGTATCTCAAACTTACCCTTTCTTGCTAAAGTTTTAGAGCGTGTTGTTGTGACATAGCTCCACTCACTCTTCTCTTCCAACAAGCTTTTTGAACCTTTTCAGTCTGGGTTTAGAAAGGGACACAGTACAGAGACAGCCCTGGTTCATGTTATGAATGATCTGCTTATCTCAGCTGACTCTGGAGCTTCCACCATCCTGGTCCTGTTGGATCTTAGTGCTGCATTTGATACAGTGTGCCATTCTATCCTGATAAACAGGCTGGAGAGATGGCTTGGTATCACTGGTACGGTACTTAACTGGTTTAAATCTTACCTTACTAATCGTACCCAGTTTGTTGTTTTGGGAAACAACAAATCTGAATTTGGGCAGGTATGTCATGATGTTCCTCACGGATCTGTAATGGGTTCTATATTGTTTAGTGTGTATATGCTTCCTTTGGGACAAATTATTAGGAAATATGGTTTGGGGTATCACTTTTATGCAGATGACATGCAAATTTACATCAGCTCCAAGTCTGATCCTATTCTCACCTCAACAGTTCTTTCAGAGTGTGTGCTGGAAATAAAAACATGGATGCACCATAATCTTTTTAAACTGAATTGTTCTAAAACAGAGGTTCTACTCATTGGCACACCAGCGGCTATTCATAAGGGTAGCAATCTTAATTTGATTATGGATGACAGTGTAGTACTTCCATCTGCTCAGGCTCGTAACCTAGGAGTAATTTTTGATACTCATCTGACACTAGACTCTGACGTTAAGAGTATTACAAAATCTGCTTTCCATCACCTCAGAAACATTGCAAGAATTAGGCCTTTCCTCACTCCACCTGATGCTGAAAGGCTTATTCATGCATTTGTTACTTCCAGGATTGACTACTGCAATGCACTAAATTAATCAAACACCTGCAGTATACCCAGAATTCAGCAGCTCGTATTATCACATATACTTCATCACGTCAGCATATCACAGGCGTGCTTTATAGTTTGCATTGGCTTCCCATACAGTCACATATTGTTTTTAAAACTCTAACATTAACATACAAAAGTTATCCATTGAACTGCCCCTTTTTATAACTGTGATTTAGTCACCCGATACATACCTTCTCATTCCCTTCAGTCTGCTGATTCCCTTACTCTTCAACAGCCTCCCTATACACAGTAAAAGCCAGAGTGTTAAATTAACACTGCTCGCAGCATATATGGTCCCACTCTGAAAGAGTGTTAAAGTAACACTGAAGCAGTGTCTATATTCATGAGATATTTATGTGATTAATTAAGTGTTGATTGATCATAAGTGATGAACACTGGATGTTAACAAGCAGAATCACCAAACGAGAAAATCACAATTTGTGTCACCATTATAGTGGTCAGTGTTTGCTTTAGTTGTGATCTTGGCTTGTGACATTTTGAATTTAAAATTAGTTTGACAAGCCAAGAGCAAAAACCATCAGGTTATAATGATTATGTTTTAATGTAATCATTGTTTGACCTGATTCACTGAACTCATTTTCAGTCTCTTCTATAAGTGAAACTTCCCTTATCGATTTTATCAGCTCTGATTCCACAAATAAAGAGTCTGTATTTCCTACACATTTTGTAGGCATCTCTTGCAATTGATTCAGAGTTTTTTTTTTTTTATTTATCTAAAAGTCTTGACTTTAGGCACACAAAGATAACTAAAATCAGCGTATGAATCTCAACAATGGTGACAAATAGCATATTCAGTTAAACAGATCTAATCTGAACATCACAAATCTAGATACTAAAAATTCCCATAAAAAATAGCAAAAATAAAATATAGTTAGAAAACAAAGTTTAAAAGAAAGCTCAGCCCATAATTTATTCATGCCACAATGCAAGATGGGAGCCATGTATGAGTTTTTATTGGCTACAACGTTTTTTTTATTTTTTTTTTATGGTCACCATTGTTGTGATGCTCACGCTTATTCTTGTTTTCTGTGTGTCTACCCTAAAGGACTATTTCTTTATGTAGAACTAACTTTTAAAAATGTCATTTTATGCCAAGAATGCTGGATCTCATTTTTTCACCTAATTTACATACACAGTAAGCTCAGGCATTCAAGTCACTCCATGAAAATTGATTCAAACCAACTATCAAGACCACATGATTGGCTTAGCTCTGGTCTGTCTGTATGTACGTTATAACTCAATTACCACAGCCACACAAAAGCTAAAGTAAATAACTGAAGGGTCAAGATACCAAGTAAAGCGAACACTGACCACTATGATGGTGACACACCAATGGTGATTTTCTTGTTTGTTGATTCTGCTTGTTAACATCATGTGTCTTCAATAATGGTCAATCATATCTCAATTAACTTCTTAATTATGTCATTGACTTCAACTCTGCTTCAGTGTTACTTTTAACACTGCTTCAGAGTTTATATGAGTCCATACTCAGAGTGTTAAATTAAAACTGGATATTTTGCTGTGTAGATTCAAATCTATGGGGAAGAGAGCTTTTTGTGTTGCTGAACCTAGGTTGAGAAACACGCTTCCCATTGCTGTTAGAGAGGCTCACACAATAGCCAGTTTTAAGGAGCTGTTAAAAACTCAGTAATATTCTACTGTGTTGTACTTTAATGTTTATTTTATGATTTATACTTTTTACTTTGTATTGCATTTATTATAGTTTTTGAATTTATTTGTTTGTAGCGCTTTGGGTTCTAGAAAAGTGCATTATAAATAAAGTGTATTATTATTATTATTATCGAAGTATGTTGGAGAGTGGCATTGTTAAAGAGAGTTCAAGTCATTGGGCCGCTCCGGTTGTTCTAGCAAATAAAAAGGATGGGTCATGGAGGTTCTGCGTAGATTATCATAGACTTAATGCAGTGACTCACAAAGACTCTTTCCCATTGCCACGCATAGAGGACTCCCTCATGAGCCTGACTAGGGCTCAGTGGTATTCAACGCTGGATTTGGCCAGCGGTACTTTATTGCATGGCAAAAGAGAGAGAGGGAGAGAGAAAAAAAATGATACCTTACCAAAGCACTGACATAGCCCATTGATCTAATGGCATTGATGAGGGCCCCAAATGCCACTTTAGGTGCAAACATCTGTTAGCATTTGACAGTGCTCTGATCCTGATCCAGGCATTGTCAGATGGACAGTACTCTAGCCTAATGATGTTTGGGGATCCAGTGGGGGTGGCAATCATATTTCAGGGTGACTGTGCCACACTTTATTAGAACCCTGCCAAAATGTAGTGCCAGGACATCAGAGGAGGAGAGTCCAGGGGTCAGAAAGTAAAAGTCCTGCCACATTTTTGCTCCACCCATGAACTCAGCAGCGGATTTCAACAGAGGAGGAAACAAGTCATTCCTTCCAAGTCACAAACTAGTCTCAACTCAAATCCCAAGTCCTCAAAGAGTTAAAGTCAATGAGATAATTAAGAGACTAATTAAATGATGATTGTGCATTAGTGATGAACACCTGCTGTTATTGTGCGTTACAGAGGATCAGATGCTGATGTTTTATTGGTTAAAATTATGCCACCATCATGGAGATCAGTGTTTGCTTCAGTTGGGCTCTTGACCTTTGGTTTCTTATGTTAGATATTTCTCTGTAAAAGTACATGTGCTGTTATAAAACAGTGCGATCAGTGCTGTGCAGAAAACCGTTACTAGCTGGTTTTACATGATGAAGTAATTATTAGGCATCAGCCTGTTTATTTCCAAAACAATTTTATGTATTTAGTATTAACAAGTGTTCAGTTTTTAAATAACCTACCTTGTGGAACCGTTGGTTTAATCACTATAATGAATACATTTCCTAATGTATGTAACAAATATACATTTTTGAAATCTTTTCCTAATAAGACGCACAGACATCATGACCCAGCATATGAATCTCAACAATGGTGACAATCAACAAAACGCTTCAAGCTGAAGTGCATGCTGGGTGACACCATAGTAAAAACTCTGATTATGCACTGTAGCATGAATAATTATTGTAACCACTGTTGAGGATCATATGATAAGTGCTCATGTCTAAAATCCCGAGCCTGTACAATTTTTTTCCCCCAATATTTAAGCATTACAATAATATTTGTTTAATATGACTTTTTTTGTAGTTCAGTAATTGCTGAACATAATTTAACAAACCAAAGAGAGACACCTTCATGAAGTTAATTAAAATGTTTTAGGTGAAAAAAGGGCAATGAAATTTTCTACTTCAAGCTTTTAATTCAGCAATGTGTTAATGTTTACTACATAACACAACCGCAAGTGTTTAAAAGCAAATTACTTTGAATTATTAAAAGGGTCAAGAGCCCAACTAAAGCAAACACTGATCTCCATGATGGTGGAATCACCACAATTATGGTGACAAAGTTTTTTTTTTTTTTTTTTTCTTCCAGTTGATTTCATCCAAGGCTGTGCTTAAAGTCAATTGTAGTTCTTGTGTTTCTCTTTTCTTCAGTGATGTTGATTGTTAACAGCAGGTGTTCATCACTAATGCAGAATTATCATTTAATTAGTCACTTAATTATCTCATTGACTTTAACTCTTTGAGGACTTGGGATTTAACTTGAGACTTGTTTGTGACTTGAAAGGAATGACTTGATTCCTCATCTGGTGAAATCAGCTGCTGGGTTCATGGGTGGAATAAACATATGGCAGGACTTTTACTTTCTGACCCCTGGACTCTCCACCTCTGCAGGACATGTGCTCATTGGCACCCCTTCAGCTGGTGGCACCCTAGCTTGTCTATACCTAGTAATGGCACTGCTGGGCCATACACACCTGAACTCTCAGTCTGCCCTTTTAGAGCCATGAAGGCCATCCCAAAACCCATTGCTTGTCCTCACATGGCTATGAAGGCCATCTCTGAACACTACTCCTGCTCATGTCTTGACCATAAAGGTCACCCTTAAACTCCCTGCCTGTCTTGTCATGCCAAAGGAAGCTGTCTTTGAACTCTCTGTCTCTCCTGTCACAGCCATAGAGGCCGTCTCTTTATGCTCTGTCTGACACGCCATGACCATGAAGTTTGTTCCTAAACCCTGTTCCGTTGTGCCCACAGAGTCCGTTTTTTTAACCTCTTTGTACTCTCTGCTGTTGTCTGCCCTGGCTTGGTGGGCTTCTACTCTGCCATGATAATCTTTCTCTCCTCCTAATCTGTCATGGTGGTCTACTGGTCTCCTATCTCGTCAGCTCTGCTAAGGTGGTCTTCAGCTCTGCTGTAAATTTACTCAGCTTAGCCTGCTTCGCCTTACTGGTCTAAAGCTTCATCTGCTCCCTTGAGGTGGTCTTCACCCACTGGGCAAAGTCACGTTCAGTGGATGTCTTTTTATGTATTTGCTGACATTTAAAAGACGTCCAGTGATGAGCCAGAATGAAAGCTTTTATGACGTCTTTTTTTGACGTCTTCTGTACGTCCGATTTAGACGTACAAGGTTAAAAACTAATTCCAAAGTGGTCAGTAGATATTTTTTTCAACATCATTTAACTAGTTTTTAAACTTGTCAGAATCAGAATCAGAATCAGAAAGAGCTTTATTGCCAAGTATGCTTACGCATACAAGGAATTTGTTTTAGTGACAAAAGCTTCCAGTACACAGAGACAACACACAGATGGCAGACGGCAAAAGTTCAAAGACGGGGTGACTTGGATGTGAGGGATCCAGAGTGATTTTCTGAGCCCTTTTCCTCACTCAGGATGTATACAGTTCTTGAAGGGTGGGCAGGGGAGCACCAATAATCCTTTCAACAGTCCGAACAGTTCTCTGTAGTCTTCTGATGTCTGATTTTGTTGCTGAACCAAACCAGACAGTTATTGAAGTACACAGGACAGACTCAATGACGGCTGAGTAGAACTGTTTCAGCAGCTCCTGTGGCAAGTTAAACTTCCTCAGCTGGCAAAGGAAGTACAACCTTTGCTGGGCCTTTTTCACAATGGAGTCAATGTGATTGTCCCACTTCAGGTCCTGAGAGATGGTGGTTCCCAGGAATCTGAATGACTCCACACAGCAAAATCCCCAGTGTTAATTTAACACTCTTGAGCGTGGACTCATATAAACACTAAAGCAGTGTTAAAAGTAACACTGAAGCAGAGTTGAAGTTAATGATATAATTAAGAAGTTAATTGAGTTATGACTGACCATTATTGAAGACACCTGATGTTAACAAGCAGAATCACCAAAACGAGAAAATCACAATTTGTGTATCACCATTATAGTGTTCAATGTTTGCTTTAGTTGGGATCTTGACCCTTCATTTATTAAGCTTTAGATTTTATGTGGCTGTGGTGACTGAATTATATCATACAGACGGACCACGGCAAAGGCAATCATGCGTGCCATTGATCGTGGTTTGAGCTATTTGTTATAGAGTGATCTGAATGCCTGAGTTTAGGTTTCTTTACTGCATACATAAATTAAGTGAAAAAGAAAAGTAAGCAACCCAGAATTTCTGACATAGTATGACATGTTTTTAATAGTTAGTTCTACGTAAAAAAAAAAAATCTTTTGTTTAGGCACACAGACATCAGGAATCAGCGTGAGCATCACAACAACGGTGACCATCAAAAAAGCATGTTGTAGCCAATAAAAACTCATCCATGGCTCCCATCATGCATTGCGGCATGAATAAATTATGAGCTGAACTGTCTTTTTAACTTTTTATTCTAACTATATTTTATTTTTGCTGTTTTTACGTTCATTTTTTGTATCTAGTTTTGTGATGTTCAGAGTTGGTCTGTTTATCTGAATATGTTGTTTGTCACCATTGTTGAGAATCATACGCTGATTATTGTTATCGGTGTGTGTGCATAAAATTAAAATTCTTTAATAAAAAAAATCAGAATCACTTGCAAGAGACGCCTACAAAATGTATAGTGATGATTTTTGCTCTTGGTTTGACGAACAAACTTTAAAAGTAAAAAGTTATAAGCCAAGATCCCAGCTAAAGCAAACACTGAACACTATAATGGCGACACACAAATTGTGATTTTTCTCGTTTTGTGATTTTGCTTGTTAACAGCAGGTGTCTTCAATAATGCTTATTCATAACTCAATTAACTTCTTAATTATCTCATTAACGTCAACTCTGCTTCAGTGTTTATATGAGTCCACACTCAGAGTGTTAAATTAACACTAACACTGGGGATTTTGTTGTGCACTGCAGTCACAGTGCTGTTCATGATGGTGAGTGGGGAAAGTGCAGGGGGGTTTCTCCTAAAGTCCACAATCATCTCCACTGTTTTGAGCGTGTTCAGCTCCAGGTTGTTAAGACTGCACCAAACAGCCAGTTGTTCAACCTCCTGTCTGTAAGCAGACTCATCACCATCCTGGATGAGGCTAATGGCTGTAGTGTCGTCTGCAAACTTTAGGAGCTTGACAGAGGGGTCTTTAGAGGTGCAGTCGTTGGTGTGCAGAGGGGAGAGAACACATCCCTGAGAGGCACCAGTGTTGGTGGAGCAGCTGTTTGATGTGAATTTCCCCAGTCTCACTAACTGTTGCCTATCTGTCAGAAAGCTGGTGATCCACTGACAAATAGAGCTAGGAACAGAGAGCTGGGTCAGTTTGGTCTGAAGGGCTGTTGGGATGATGGTGTTGAAAGCCGAACTACAGTCCACATATAGGATCCTCACATAAGTCCCTGTTTTGTCCAGATGTTGCAGGATGAAGTGCAATCCCATGTTGATTGCATCATCCACAGACCTGTTTGCTTGGTAAGCAAACTGCAGGGGGTCCAGTGATGTCCTTCAGATAAGCCAGAACCAGTTTTTCAAACGACTTCATGACGACAGACATTAGAGCTACAGGTCTGTAGTTGTTAAGTTCTGCTATCATGGGTTTCTTTGGGATGGGGATGATGGTGGAGCGTTTGAAGCAGGAAGGCACTTCACACAATTCCAGGGATCTGTTGAAGATCTGTGGAAAGATGGGGGCCAGCTTGTCAGCACAGATTTTCAGACAGGCTGTGGTAACACCATCTGGGGCTGGTGCTTTTCTTCTTTTGTTCTTCTTGAAGACCTGGCGCACATCATCTTCACAGATTTGAAGAGCAGGAGGTGTGCAGGGTGGGATTGCAGGAGGTGTTAATGGATGTGTAGGGAGATAGTCAGAATGCGTGTTGGGGGTATCAAATCTGCAATAAAACTCATTCAGGTCGTTAGCAAGTCGTTGATTAGCCTCAGTGCAAGGGGATGGTGTCTTGTAGTTTGTGATGGCTCTTAGACCTCTCCACACTGAAGTTGAGTGGTTGGAAGTAAACTGGTCTTCCAACTTTTTAGCGTAGGTCTTTTTAGCCGCTCTAATCTCTTTGTTCAGTGTGTTCCTGGCCTGATTGTACAAGACCCTGTCCCCATTTCTGTAGGCATCCTTTGTAAAGCGCTTTGGATGGCCATATGGTCTGTTGAAAACACTATATAAATGCAGTCCATTTTACCATTTACCATCCTCTTTGGCCTGACGAAGATGTCTGAGTTTTACTGTAAACCATGGCTTATCATTGTTGAATGTTAAATAAGTCCTGGTAGGAATGCATATATCCTCACAGAAACTAATATAGGATGTTACGGTCTCTGTTTGTTCATCCAGATCGGTGGTAGCAGCTTCAAAAACACTCCAATCAGTGAGGTCAAAACAAGATTGTAAATCCTGCTCTGTTTCGCTGGTCCATCTCTTCACAGTCCTTACTACAGGTTTAGCAGATTTAAGTGTTTACTTGTAGGACGGTATAAGATGAACCAGACAGTGATCAGAACGTCCCAAAGCTGCTCGTGGAACAGAGTGATATGCATCCTTTATTGTGGTGTAACAGTGATCCAATATATTACTGTCTCTGGTGGGACATGTAACATGCTGTCTGTATTTTGGCAGTTCACGGGAGAGATTGGCTTTGTTAAAGTCCCCAAGAATGATTAAAGCAGAGTCCGGGTGTTGTTCTTCTGTGTCTGTGATCTGATCAGCGAGTTTCTGTAAAGCTGAGCTCACATTCGCTTGAGGAGGGATGTAAACACTGACCAGAATGAACGAATGAAACTCCCGCGGCGAATAGAATGGCTTCCAGTTGACAAACTGCATTTCTAGATCAGGACAGCACATCTTCTTTAACACAGTTACATCTGTACACCACCGTTCATTGATGTAAAAGCATGTCCCTCCACCGCGTGATTTCCCCATTGATTCTGATTCGCAATCCGCTCTGAACAGCTGAAAGCCCGGCAGATGGAGCGCGCTGTCCGGTATGGTGTCATTCAGCCAGGTTTCCATGAAACACAGAGCAGCAGAGTGTGTGAAATCCTTATTTGTCCGAGAGAGCAGGAGGAGTTCATCTGTTTTGTTGGGTAGAGAGCGGAGATTTGCCAGATGGATGCTAGGCAACGGCGTTTGAAATCCGCGCTTCCTGAATCTGACGAGCGCTCCCGCTCGCTTCCCCCGTCTGCGCGTCCTGAAGCGCTTGATCAGCGTTGCCGCTCCTCCGATAACAACGTTCAGTAAAACGTCTGAATAATTTAACTCCGGTAAAATATCTTGTGGTGTGTTCTGCCGAATGTGTAGCAGTTCATCCCTGGTGAAACTGATTGTGTTTGTTAAACAAAAAACAGGAAAGACGAACAAAAGCAGCACAAACACTGGAGAGCCAAGCACTGAAGCAGCCATGTGCGGCGCCATCGAGTACGATATGTCCGATATTGTGAGGAGGTTATGTGAATGTCTAAATCAGACCTATAGCAGACGTAAAAAAAAAAAAAAAAAACTTTCATTCTGGCTCCTCAGTGGAAGTCTTTTCAACGTCAGCAAATACACTCTCAGAAAGTAAAGTACATAATTGTACCTTTAGGGGTACAATAGCTTGTACCTTGAGGGTACAGCTTTTGTACCCTTGGCATAGGGTACAAATTTGTACCCTTGTGATTTGTACCTTAAGAGACCAGTTTTGTATCTGTGGTGACAATTGTATACCTTTATTTAACAGTACAAAAATTCACCCTTCAAAAAGGGTACAATCATTGACTATAATGAGATATATATATATATATATATATATTAACACACACGCTGAATTAAAATCAGAATTTACTAAATACTTTTAATTTTAAAAACAATGTCTAACTGTAACATAGAAATGATCATCTACTGAGTGAGTGTAATTTGCCTGAAAATCCATTTCATCTCCTTCCCAACATTGCAACATTTTGTCGGCCCAGATCCGGCCCACATCTGGCACCCGTGGAAAGATGATCTGGCCCACATACAGTGTGGAATGATGGCACTTGGGCGGACCGCTCCTGTTTGCCAGATTTGAGCCACAAGCAGGCCATAGCAATGCCACATGTCAGCCAAGAGTAAAGAAATTAACCAGAGCTGGACCTTATCTGAGCCACAAAATCTGTGTATATTAAATATGAAGTAATTTCAGCCTTAATAAGCCTGTTAACAAGCAGAATCACTTAAGGAAAGAAGAGAACAGAAAAAAAGAGATGAGCAGAAACACAAGCACTACAACTGACTTCAGCCACAACCTTAGATGAAATAAACTGAAGATAAAAGAAGACATTAAATCTTTGGAGATCTCACCAGAGGAGGATTAAACAACTCCACAAACAGCTTTACCAGCTTCACTTATTACTAACCAGATTGACTTTATTTCTATTAGACATCTACAAAATGTTTTATTGAGAATTAACAGAGGTTTAACTCTAATGGGTTTCACCATAACAGTGATTAGTGTTTTCATTAGTTGGGCTCTTAACTCTTATTATGTACTTTGTTTTGTTTGGCTGTTGTGACAGTGTGTTTGTTAAACATATTTGCAGCATCAAAGAAAGCTAAAGTGACATGATATCAAGTGACGCCTGTTATCTGTTGATGGTTTTATAATCATCATGAAATACATTGTTTTTATTTATCTAAGAATGATGTTGTTCCAATGATACATTCATATTACAAACCCTGTGTTTCTGCTGCATGAGATCCATCAGTATTATAACAATCAGTTAAAATCTTTTAACAAACATGAGCTCAAAAAAAAAAAATCTTCAATTAATTTCATCTAAGGTTGTGGCTGAAGTCAATTGTAGCTCTTGTGTTTCTGCTCATCTCTTTTTCTGTTATTTTCTTTCCTTCAGTGATTCTGCTTTTGTTAACAGGCTTATTAAGGCTGAAATTACTTAATATTTTATATATACACAGATTGTGTGGCTCAGATAAGGTCCAGTTCTGGTTAATTTCTTTACTCTTGGCTGACATGTGGCATTGCTATGGCCTGCTTGTGGCTCAAATCTGGCAAACAGGAGCAGTCCACCCAAGTGCCATCATTCCACTCTGCATGTGGGCCAGATCATCTTTCCACGGGTGCCAGATGTGGGCCGACACAATGTTGCTATGTGGGTGGTTTCAGTATAGTCCTTTTTAATCAACCTTGACACTGCATACATGAAAGTGATGCTCATATGACAAAGAATTCAACATTTTTGTTGCTCAAAGGATCCACATGGTGTCTATGTTAAATAGATAATTGATTTGCCAAAACAATGGAATAGACTCAGAATGCAGTACATCTCGATGTCGGTCACTTCTATGCCTGCTTCTGATATTTTTTGAAGGACCTCCTTGGTTGAAAGCCCTGTAAGAACCAGAGGTGGGTAATCCAGGGGCCAACGAGTAAAAGTCCTGCCATATGTTTATTCCACCCATGAACTCAGCAGCCGATTTCACCACAGGAACCAAGTCATTCCTTCCAAGTCACAAACAAGTCTTGAGTCAAATCCCAAGTCATCAAAGAGTTAAAGTTAATGAGATAATTAAGGCACTAATTAAATGATGATTGTGCATTAATGAATAACACCTGCTGTTATTAAGAATTACAGATTATCAGATGTTGATGTTTTATGTACCCTATGCCAAGGGTACAAAAGCTGTACTTTTGAGGGTGCACTCTCAGAAAATAAAGTACATAATTGTACCTTTAGGGTGTTTGTTTTGGTGGTCTTCTGGCTCTGCCTACTTCGCCCTGGCTGTCTGATCTGTCGGCTCCATCCTGGGCTGCAGCTCTACCTGGTTTGTCAGTATTGCTGGCCAAAGTAGATGGCCTGCATTCTTTTGTTCTTTGTGCTTCTAGTTCTTTGTTTATTTTGTGTGTAGTAACTCCAATACACCCTTCACTTAGATCCACCTGCCATAGCTTTTGTTCCTGCCCCATATATAAATAATAACACAGATGCTTCGTATAATCTTAAAAAAAAAAATATAAAAATAAAAAACCTAATCTCAACTTTGACTTAGTCTTAAATATTTATCTAAGCATATATTCAAATGCAAAACCTAATAGAAGTAAATTATGTCCAAGAACAACGTTCCCAGTAAGTAGGTCAGAGGCTCTAAAAATCTAGAACCTGAGCCTGAGCCCATGTCACAACATTTTCACATTGAGGGAGAGCCATTGATAACAAGCTAAGCATGCAATCACACTTTATTCATTTAGGTAAGGGGAGTGTAATAATAAACGTAATATGAAGAGATGAAAAACATCAAATTAAACTCCATGCATTCCATACATAACATTCCATGCATACATGTTAGTGTCAAAAACAAGACAAACATTGTCACCAAAAAAATCTTGCATGATGGGAAGTACATTGTCACACTCACCTTTAGATGTAGAACTGGTAGGTGTTGTGGAAGTGACTGTAAGAATATTACGTAATATTTACAAGATAACAGATACTAATTAAGATTTAGAAGAAGTACTGTCTTCCTTGTGAGGGCATTAATTACGGAGGGTTAGAATTTCAATACCACAGTCCAGTCTAATACCATCCTCACATTTAAATCAGATGATTAATCAGATTAACCAGAAATATGCTCACCTGCAGTAGTAGAACTGACTGATGTTGTGGAAGTGACTGTCAGTATATGACACGTAACATTTACAAGATGGAAAAAGATTTATTAAGTAAGTAACTGATCCACTGTGTCCTTAATGAAGACATTAATTTTGTTGGGTTAGCGTTTCAACACCACAGTCTAGTCTAACATCATCCTCACCTTTAGATGTAAAACTGGTAGATGTTGTAGAATCGACTGTAAATAAATGACATGTAACATTGACCATATAAAAAATATATTAATTAAGCTTAAGATGAACTGCTGTGTTCTTCATGAGGATATTAATTATGGAGGGCAAGTATTTCAATACCACAGTCTAATTTAACATCAATCTCACCTGTAGAAGCAGAACTGGTAGATGTTGTGGAAGTGATTGGCTGTATGGAAACTGAAAGAATAATAGATGGAATCAGATGATGAATCAGACTCAGTTGCCAAATTAACCTGTTACTTATAAACATAATAATTATGGAGGAGCAGCTTTTGTAAGCTACATTCAGTCCAGAAACAAATTATGCAGTTGTTTAAAAACTTTTTTTGTGCACAACGTGTGTATAAATCTTTCAGAATATCTGATCTTCACAGCTCTGGTGGATCGCTTGCTGTAGCAGCACAGATGTGTCAAATGTGTCAAAGTTCAAATGTGTCAATGAAACATCACACTTTTGTGTTAGTGATGGCCGAATTGTGAACGAATCGTTCAATTTAACCGTTTCTTCTTAGTGAACCGATTGAACCAGTTCACCAAATCGAACTGAATCGTTTGAAACGGTTCACGTCTCCAAATTACTTAAGCTGTTAACTTTTTTAACGTGACTGACACTCCCTCTGAGTCAGAATAAACCAATATCCCGGGGTAATCCATTTACTCAAACAGTACACTGAATGAAATGCTGTGAAGACCGAACTGAAGATGAACACCGAGCCGAGCTAGATGAACGAACACTCCCACTGCTGGAGCAGTTCTCGTTCTCGAGTCAAGAACAGGTTGCTTCGGTTTTCGGAACACCAGTACACTCAACTGAGAATCGTTTCTGTCGGACGCGTCCGATTCGAGAACCGATGAGCTGATTCTCGTTCACGAGTCAAGAACCGGTTGCTTCGGTTTTCGGATCACCAGTACACTCAACCGAGAATCGTTTCTGTCGGACGCGTCCGAACTGAGAACCGATGAACTGATGATATACTGCGCATTCGTGTAATTTTGTAAGTATTTTGTTAAACATCGGAAAGTGTGATAAGGTCAGTGTATCATCCGATCATTCAATTACTCCATTTAATCTGGCAAACCAAAAACGAAATAACGAATCAATATTTAGTTTTTCTGTTTTTCTGTATGAACCAAATATGAAAAACTGACATTTGTTTCATTGCTTTCAGCTCGAAACGGGAAATATAATAAACAAGGAAACCAAAACGAAATAATGGATCAAATTTACATTTTCTCAATTGTTCTTTATTTGTTGTAGTAGGTCTAAATATTTCCCACGGTGCCGTCCTGCTTGCTTTGCACATGCGCAGTGGATAGTTTCAAAGGAATTGCGCTTACTTCCGCGTATTCCTCGCGGGGATAAAGAACACGTTTTTTTTAACGATCACATGCATAGTTACAGTATGGCCAATAACAATACAACACGCTCTAATAAAAATCAGATATGGTTTAAATGTCCTTTGAAATCACGCTAACCACTTGTTTTGGTATGTGGGGCATTTTAAGTAGATCATTAATTATTAAATACTATCTATCTATCTATCAATCTATCTGTTTACACACAAACAATACAATACAAAAAAAAAATAGAAAGAATTGAAAAAGAATACAGAAAGCTAGTGTTGGATGAAAAACTAGCAGTTAGAATAAAAAAAAATTAGATAAAATATAATTAGAATATACAGTGCTAGAGTTAGAGGGTCAAAGATGAAAGAGATGGGTTAGATGTTTCTTGAAAATGCATGTACTGCATGTAATATATATTTAGCTTTGCAGAATTTAAAAAAAAAATTAAAGGTGACAATGTAATTAAAAAGGTAATGTATTTTACAATTACTGTATCAGTTAAATATATTACATCCTTTTATTATACTGAATTTATAGAATAGAACACCTTTATTGCACAGATGTACTTTGAAATGTAAGTTCTAGTAGCAATACACACTTGCAAACAGTTCTAGTGCACATGTAAACAAATACTGTATGCACAGAACTACGAAGTTACATATTTACATTATTTTACAGTTACATTGCAATCTGTACAAATAAAACCATGGCTTTATCAGATCTCGTCTGAATTGGCAACAAGTGAGCAGAATTCTGCTGCCTATTTCCTTAGGTTGG
Organism: Carassius gibelio; assembly: GCF_023724105.1. Classification (NCBI taxonomy): domain Eukaryota; kingdom Metazoa; phylum Chordata; class Actinopteri; order Cypriniformes; family Cyprinidae; genus Carassius; species Carassius gibelio. The sequence goes on from NC_068371.1 coordinate 36,126,601, forward strand.
AAAGGCAGCAAGTGAAAAATTATATTTAGCAGCTATGTAGGAAAATAACTAATTACTTTAAGATAAATGCAAATATTTGTGCTTTAATGATTTGTATTCTTCCAAATTCTGCCAGCAGAATTTTTTTATTCTCAATTCTCACCTAAAATAAATGAATAGCCTAAAGAAAACTGTCGTTTTTGTGAAGCATAAAATCAGGGTTTCATCCACATCTTTTTTTTTTATTTAATTTTGAAATCTGAAAAATGAAATTAATTTACTTCAAACCTGCACTCACCAGAAATTATTCTATCAGTGTCATTTTCTATCACAAATCATTTTTATTTACCATTTAAACAGAATGTTGTATTAGGCCTAAATAAAAAACCAGATTCCAAAAAAATTGTGACATTGTGAATAAAAGCAGAATACAACATAGATGACATATCAAATGTTTAAACTGAGAAAAGGTATCAATTTAAGGGAAAAATAAGTTGATTTTAAATTTCATGGCATCAACACATCTCAAAAAAAGTTGGGACAAGGCCATGTTTACCACTGTGTGGCATCCCCTCTTCTTTTTATAACAGTCTGCAAATGTCTGGGGACTGAAGACAAGTTGGTCAAGTTTAGGAATAGGAATGTTGTCCCATTCTTGTCAAATACAGGCTTCTAGTTGCTCTATTAGTTCTTCCTCTTTATGATGCGACAAAAAAGATCTGGACTGCAGGCTGGTCATTTCAGTACCCGGATCCTTCTTCTACGCAGCCATGATGTTGTAAATGATGCGGTATGTGATCTGGCATTGTCATGTTGGAAAAGGCAAGGTCTTCCCTGAAAGAGAAGACATCTGGATGGGAGCATATGTTGTTCTAGAACTTGGATATACCTTTCAGCATTGATGGTGCCTTTCCAGATGTTCCAGAAGCTGCCCGTGCCACACACACTCATGCAACCCCACACCATCAGAGATGCAGGCTTCTGAACTGAGCGCTGATAACAACTTGGGTTGTCCTTGTCCTCTTTAGTACGGATTACATGGTGTCCCAGTTTTCCAAAAAGAACTTCAAATTTTGATTCGTCTGACCACAGAACAGTTTTCCACTTTTCCACAGTCCATTTTAAATGATCCTTGGCCCAGAGAAAACACTGCGCTTCTGGATCATGTTTAGATATGGCTTCTTCTTTGACCTATAGAGTTTTAGCCGGCAGCGGCGAATGGCACGGTGTATTGTGTTCACCGACAATGTTTTCTGGAAGTATTCCTGAGTATCATTCCTGTATGTGATGCAGTGCCGTCTAAGGGCCCGAAGATATGGGCATCCAGTATGGTTTTCTGGCCTTGACCCTTATACACTAATAAGTTGCAAATTGTCCATTTAACTTTTCCGTCCTCTTATTGCTACCTGTCCCAATCTTTTTGGAATGTGTAGCTCTCATGAAACCAAAATGAGCCAATATTGGGCATGACATTCCAAAATGTCTCACTTTCAACATATATTATCTATATTCTACTGTGAATAAAATATTTGTAAATTATTCCATTCCTTTTTTACTCACAATTTGTACGGCGTCCCAACTTTTTGAGAATCGGGTTTGTATTTATCTCATCCTTAATGTTAAATTCTTAATGATAATGATAATGTTAAATTGGAATACATGTAATAATTAAATCAGTATTAATTAAGCCTTCAGAGATAGCTGCGTCTGAAGTTGATTTTAGATGTATTAGGCCTGTTTACAATTTAATGCTGATCAGAGGTCTGTACATGCCTTTACATAGCAATTACAACTGTATAATGAAATGAGATTAATGTTTAATACAACATTTTTAACACAGAAATATGTAATGACAAAATGAAATGATAGGCCTACTTTATGATACTTCTGAAATTAATATCGCCACTAGGTGTCAGTAAGTCACTGTGTTAATTAAGAAGCCTTTTATTCAATCTATTCGTCCAAGATTCAGATTCTTTCAGGAATAAATTCAAGTGTCTGTGTTTAATAATTTGTCACTGAACTGTCTATAATAATAGGTCTTTCAAAGACTGATTCATATCAGGATTCAGGAATGATACATAAGTCTACGCTTGCCGTTACTTTGGTTTACCATTCACTACTACTTACCTATGTCACACAATGTAACTGTAAAAATAATGTAAATATGTAACTTCACATAATTCTGCACATATTTGTTTACATGTTTGCATTTAAATAAAGAAAACACTCGACCCTCTACTTGCTCTCTGTTCGTTTTCTATCTAGGCTACTTAAGATAAAAAAACACTTTCTTTATATATTCTAAATATTTATATTCTAACTACTTGCTTTCTCTCTCTCTCTCTCTCTCTCTCTCTCTCTCTGTGTGTGTGTGTGTGTATAAAGTAGTCAACGTTTGAAGTGGATCAAATCTTTTAATCAAAGCTGTCCTAAAACCAAAACGAAATATATATATATATATATATATATATATATATTGTTTTGATTGCTTTTATTGATCTCATTATTAATAAAATAATCTGCTAATATAAATGTTTTAATTTATGATCACTTTAAATGCCAAACATACCAAAACAAGTGGCTAGCGTGATTTCAAAGGACATTTAAACCATCTCTGATTGGTTTATTATATTATATTAACCAATATAATCTATTAGAGCGTGTTGTATTGTTATTGGACATACTGTAACTATGCCTGTGATTGTAAAAAAAAACGTGTTCTTTATCCCCGCGAGGAATACGCGGAAGTAAGCGCAATCCCTTTGAAACTATCCACTGCGCATGCGCAAAGCAAGCAGGACGGCACCGTGGGAAATAGTTAGACCGACTACAACAAATAAAGAACAATTGAGAAAACGTAAATTTGATCCATTATTTCGTTTTGGTTTCCTTGTTTATTATATTTCCCGTTTCGAGCTGAAAGCAATGAAACAAACGTCAGTTTTTCATATTTGGTTCATACAGAAAAACAGAAAAACAAAATACTGATTCGTTATTTCGTTTTTGGTTTGCCAGATTAAATGGAATAATTGAATGATCGGATGATACACTGACCTGATAAAATAACTATATTTTATTTAGATTTTTTTATAATTATTTTTTTTTAGATTAATGTTTCCAATCTGTATATTGTATATAATGTATAGGCCAGATGGGTTTTCAGGGAAGTTGGACAATAATTAATACTCTAAGACTATTATGTGTAATAGGAATAAGGGATGATTTATGAGATATCTGTACTGTATTTATAGTTAATGATGACACATTTACAAAATGAGTTTGTAGTAAACAGAAAATGAAAACGAGTAGAGCAGCTGATGAAACTGAACTGCAGCACGTGCCGGTTAGAGCGATTCTCGTTCTCGAGTCAAGAATCGGTTGCATCGGTTTTCGGATCATCATACAGAATTCCTAAAAAAATTTGCAGAGTTCCTCTCAGACCTTCTAGTTACAGTTGATAAGGCGCTAATCATGGGAGATTTTAATATTCACGTTGATAATGCAAATGATACATTAGGACTTGCATTTACTGACCTAATAAACTACTTTGGAGTCAAGCAAAATGTCACCGGGCCCACTCATCGTTTTAATCATACACTAGATTTAATTATATCACATGGAATCGATCTTACTGCTATAGATATTGTACCTCAAAGTGATGATATTACAGACCATTTCCTTGTATCGTGCATGCTGCATCTCACTGATATTAACTATATGTCGCAGCGATACCGTCTGGGCAGAACTATTGTTCCAGCCACCAAAGAAAGATTCGCAAATAACCTGCCTGATCTATCTCAACTGCTATTTGTACCCAAAAATACACATGAATTAGACGAAATTACTGACAACATGGGCACTATTTTCTCTAATACATTAGAAGCTGTTGCCCCGATCAAATTGAAAAAGGTTAGAGAAAAACGTACTGTGCCATGGTATAACAGTAATACTCACTCTCTCAAGAAAGTAACTCGTAGTCTTGAACGCAAATGGAGAAAAACTAACTTAGAAGTTTTTAGAATTGCATGGAAAAACAGTATGACCAGCTTTAGACAGGCTCTAAAAACTGCTAGAGCAGAGCATATACACAAACTCATTGAAAATAACCAAAACAATCAAAGGTTTTTATTTAGCACAGTGGCTAAGTTGACAAATTACCAGACACCACCTGATTCAAATATTCCACCAACGTGAAATAGTAATGACTTTATGAATTTTTTCACTGATAAAATAGATAAAATTAGAAATACAATAGCGAATGTAGATTCTACAGCATCTAACACTTCAGTTTCATCCATTGCACCCAAAGATAAACTGCAGTGCTTTACAACTATAGGACAGGAAGAGCTAAATAAACTTATCACTGTATCTAAACCAACAACATGTTTATTAGATCCTGTACCCACTAAATTACTGAAAGAGCTGTTACCTGTAGCCGAAGAACCGCTTCTCAATATCATTAACTCGTCGTTATCTTTAGGTCACGTCCCAAAACCATTCAAGCTGGCGGTTATCAAGCCTCTTATTAAGAAACCAAAACTAGATCCTAGTGTACTGGCAAATTATAGGCCTATTTCAAATCTTCCATTTATGTCTAAAATTTTAGAAAAAGCTGTGTCTGCTCAATTGAGCACCTTCTTGCATAAAAATGATCTGTATGAAGAATTTCAGTCAGGTTTTAGGCCCCACCATAGCACAGAAACTGCACTTGTTAAAATTACAAATGACCTGCTCCTTGCGTCAGATCAAGGCTGCATCTCATTTCTAGTCTTACTTGATCTTAGTGCTGCGTTCGACACCATAGATCATGACATACTCATAGATCGATTACAAAACTATACAGGTATTCAAGGGCAGGCTCTAAGATGGTTTAGATCCTACCTGTCCGATCGCTACCATTTTGTTTATTTAAATGAGGAGTCATCTCATTTATCATCAGTAAAATATGGAGTGCCACAAGGATCCGTCCTAGGTCCCCTTCTATTTTCAATATACATGTTGCCCCTTGGTAATATTATTAGAAAATACTGAATTAGCTTACACTGTTATGTGGATGATACTCAGCTAAGTAATTTCAACTCTGCTTCAGTGTTACTTTTAACACTGCTTCAGTGTTTATATGAGTCCACACTCAGAGTGTTAAATTAACACTGGAGATTTTGCTGTGTATATATCTCAACGAGACCAGATGAAACTTCCCAATTATCTAAGCTAACAGAGTGTGTTAAAAATGTAAAAGATTGGATGACAAATAATTTTCTCCAATTAAATTTGGATAAGACAGAGATACTAATTATTGGACCAAAAAACACTACACAGAATCTTGTAGATTAAAATCTGCAACTAGACGGATGTACTGTTACTTCCTCTACAGTCAGAAATCTGGGTGTTATATTAGACAGCAATTTGTCTTTTGAAAATCATATTTCCAATGTTACAAAAACTGCATTCTTCCATCTTAGAAACATTGCCAAGCTACGAAACATGTTGTCTGTAGACATGTAGACTGGACTTTTGTAATGAACTTCTAGGTGGTTGTCCTGCTTCGTCAATAAACAAGCTACAGGTAGTCCAAAATGCAGCAGCTAGAGTCCTTACGAGGTCAAGAAAATATGATCATATTACCCCAATTTTACAGTCTCTGCACTGGCTACCTATTAAGTTCCGTATCAGTTACAAATTATCATTACTTACCTATAAGTAATATAGGTAAGATCTGTTCTGCTAGATCTGATTACTTTTCTTCTCTTTTAGAAGAAAACAAACATAACCCCAGGTATTTATTCAATAGAGTGGCTAAATTAACGAAAAATAAAGCCTCAACAAGTGTTGACATTTCCCAACACCACAGCAGTAATGACTTTATGAACTACTTTACTTCTAAAATCGATACTATTAGAGATAAAATTGCAACCATTCAGCCGTCAGCTACAGTTTCGCATCAGACAGTGCACTATAGACCCCCTGATGAACAGTTCCACTCATTCTCTACTATAGGAGAGGAAGAATTGTATAAACTTGTTAAATCATCTAAATTTACAACATGTATGTTAGACCCTATACCATCTAAGCTCTTAAAAGAGGTGCTTCCAGAAGTCATAGGTCCTCTTCTGACTATTATTAATTCCTCATTGTCATTAGGATATGTCCCCAAAACCTTCAAACTGGCTGTTATTAAGCCTCTCATAAAAAAGCCACAACTTGACCCCAGAGAACTAGTTAATTATAGACCAATCTCGAATCTCCCTTTTCTGTCCAAGATACTAGAAAAGGTGGTATCCTCACAATTATATTCCTTCTTAGAGAAAAATGGTATATGTGAGGATTTCCAGTCAGGATTTAGACCGTATCATAGTACTGAAACTGCTCTCCTTAGAGTTACAAATGATCTGCTCTTATCATCTGATCGTGGGTGTATCTCTCTATTAGTTTTATTGGATCTTAGTGCTGCGTTTGACACAATTGACCACAACATTCTTTTGCATAGACTTGAACACTTTGTTGGCATCAGTGGAAGTGCATTAGCATGGTTTAAATCGTACTTATATGGCCGCCATCAGTTCGTAGCAGTGAATGAAGATGTATCATATCGATCACAAGTGCAGTATGGAGTACCTCAAGGCTCAGTTCTAGGGCCGCTACTCTTCACGCTTTATATGTTACCCTTGGGAGATATCATCAGGAAACATGGTGTTAGCTTTCACTGTTATGCTGATGATACGCAGCTCTATATTTCCTCGCAGCCCGGTGAAACACACCAATTTGAAAAACTAATGGAATGCATAGTCGATATAAAAAATTGGATGACGAGTAATTTCTTACTGCTAAATTCAGAAAAAACAGAGGTGTTAATCATAGGGCCTAAAAACTCTACTTGTAATAACCTAGAACACTGTCTAAGACTTGATGGTTGCTCTGTCAATTCTTCGTCATCAGTTAGGAACCTAGGTGTGCTACTTGATCGCAATCTTTCCTTAGAAAGCCACGTTTCTAGCATTTGTAAAACTGCATTTTTCCATCTCAAAAATATATCTAAATTACGGCCTATGCTCTCAATGTCAAATGCAGAAATGTTAATCCATGCATTTATGACTTCAAGGTTAGACTATTGTAATGCTTTATTGGGTGGTTGTTCTGCACGCTTGGTAAACAAACTACAGCTAGTCCAAAATGCAGCAGCAAGAGTTCTTACTAGAACCAGGAAGTATGACCATATTAGCCCGGTCCTGTCCACACTGCACTGGCTCCCTATCAAACATCGTATAGATTTTAAAATATTGCTTATTACTTATAAAGCCCTGAATGGTTTAGCACCTCAGTATTTGAATGAGCTCCTTTTACATTATACTCCTCTACGTCCGCTACGTTCTCAAAACTCAGGCAATTTGATAATACCTAGAATATCAAAATCAACTGCGGGCGGCAGATCCTTTTCCTATTTGGCGCCTAAACTCTGGAATAACCTACCTAACATTGTTCGGGAGGCAGACACACTCTTGCAGTTTAAATCTAGATTAAAGACCCATCTCTTTAACCTGGCATACACATAACATACTAATATGCTTTTAATATCCAAATCCGTTAAAGGATTTTTAGGCTGCATTAATTAGGTAAACTGGAACCGGAACACTTCACATAACACCGTACTTTCTACATCATTAGAAGAATGGCATCTACGCTAATATTTGTCTGTTTCTCTCTTTTTCCGAGGTCACCGTGGCCACCAGATCCAGTCTGTGTCCAGATCAGAGGGTCACTGCAGTCACCCGGATCCAGTACGTATCCAGACCAGATGGTGGATCAGCACCTAGAAAGGACCTCTACTGCCCTGAAAGACAGCGGAGACCAGGACAACTAGAGCCCCAGATACAGATCCCCTGTAAAGACCTTGTCTCAGAGGAGCACCAGGACAAGACCACAGGAAACAGATGATTCTTCTGCACAATCTGACTTTGCTGCAGCCTGGAATTGAACTACTGGTTTCGTCTGGTCAGAGGAGAACTGGCCCCCCAACTGAGCCTGGTTTCTCCCAAGGTTTTTTTCTCCATTCTGTCACCGATGGAGTTTCGGTTCCTTGCCGCTGTCGCCTCTGGCTTGCTTAGTTGGGGTCACTTCATCTACAGCGATATCATTGACTTGATTGAAAATTAAAACAGACACTATTTCAACTGAACAGAGATTACATAACTGAATTCAATGATGAACTGCCTTTAACTATCATTTTGCATTATTGACACACTGTTTTCCAAATGAATGTTGTTCAGTGCTTTGGCGCAATGTATTTTGTTTAAAGCACTATATAAATAAAGGTGATTGATTGATTGATTGATTGATTGATAAGGCCCTAAATGGTTTAGCTCCTGCATACCTAACTAGCCTTCTACCACGCTACAACCCATCACACACCCTAAGGACACAAAACGCTGGACTTTTGGTAGTTCCTAGGATAGCAAAGTCCACTAAAGGAGGTAGAGCTTTCTCACATTTGGCTCCCAAACTCTGGAATAGCCTTCTTGATAATGTTCGGGGTTCAGACACACTCTCTCTGTTTAAATCTAGATTAAAAACACATCCCTTTCACCAAGCATTTGAATAATGTATCTTTTAAATTGTGAGTGTAGTTGCATCTGATCAAAGGTGCATTTTTATTCATTAGCTTGGGTTAAACTAATTTTACTTTGTTGGATCAGCAGCTATGCTAATGATGTCTCTATTTTGTTTCTATGTTTCGCCACGGGATTTACATCCCGTGGTAACTAGGATTTACACAAGCTCCAGTCTGGATCCAGAACACCTGAGAAGAGATGATGCTGACCCTAAATCAACAAACAGAACTAACAATTATTACCAAATGTGTGACTGCATCATATAATAACTTAATTAATAATATTGATAGTTCATCGTCTAGCTGACTACGTCTTGCATTATTATTATTATTTTTATTTTTTCTAAAATCCTGACAAATGTGCACAAACTACTAGCTACTACAAAATATTGTAGAAACATAATTTTCTGTAAAGTTGCTTTGTAACGATTTGTTTTGTAAAAAGCGCTATACAAATAAACTTGAATTGAATTGAATCGAATCAGTACACTCAACTGAGAATCGTTTCTGTCGGACGCGTCCGAATTGAGAAACGATGAACTGATGATACTGCGCATGCGCGATTCAGCGTGAAGCCAACTGACTCACAGCATGTCTGAACCGAAAGGATTCTTTTGGTGATTGATTCTGATTCTGTACTAGTAATGTTATGAGTGCAGGTATTTCGAGGGCTTGGATGAAGGGCAATCTGGTGAAACGTAAGTTCATTTAATAACGATTTTCATGCACCTCTCATCAGTAAAGACGCTCCTGTAATTAGAAGTATATCTCCAGCACGTGTGTTCAGATCAGGGTTGCCAGGTTCCTGCCCAAATCCTGCCCAGTTGCTTCTCGAAACTACTACAACTGACTTCAGACACAGACTTAGATGAAATCAACTGAAATAAAATACATGAAATCTCTCAAGATCTGATTAAATAACCCCAATATATAATGGGGTTAATATAATATATAATATATTATATATATAATATATAAATGGGAATTTGTCATGTAATAAAATTACATAAATCTTAAATTTGGGGTGAAATATTTCTGTGAGTGTAGCCCAAACCCAGAAGGTTCCCTGATAAAACATTCCTTCCCGGGGTTAAAATATACGTTTTTTAGCAGGGTTGCCTTGGTCAAATTCGCATTTTAGGGGCTAAATATCACGTTATTTGTATTGGGGTCGCTGTGACCCGCGGACATGAAAAACAACCACCACAGACTTGGCAACACTGGTTGGCATTTACTACACCGAGCCGTAATTAACTGACAATCTACACAAAATCAATGTTAACCCTCTTGGCGCCACGGTCGAGTTTACTCGACAAGATGCGGCACTGAATAAAACGGACGATTTTGTCAAATATGGTGTCAAATTTCATGCAACCTCCCCTGCACTAGATAGCAGACATGTAATACTTCATCTCTGACTGAAAAAAACGCCATGCTCCTATACAAAATCTTCGAGATAGAGTGCATTGAATCAGTGCGAAAAAAAGCGGAGCTTGTGTGAGAGTGAGCCATTTTATCTGAACAATATTGTCAACGTCAGCGAGTATTGGCATTAGATTATTATTATTTTCATTATTATTATTATCTAGTGGCATCAATAAAGTTTCAATAAAGCCGCAATGAGGTGTTGGAACTTTTATTCGCGGACACTCATTCTGAAGGGGAATATCTGTATTCAGAAGATGACGGTGATATTGAAAGTGAAAGTATAGCCCTACACCAAGCACAAATGGTGAATCCTTTGCCCAATGTAAATAAATGGTCATTTGCCAAATGTCAGAGGTGTGAACAATGTTTGCCAGGGTCGGAGTGTTCATCGTGAAATTAGCAGGCAAGTTATTGTTGCGGGGACGAGGCGGGAGATTTTTACCGCGCTAGACATGTATATTTGTCTTCTGACCGCACCACTCCGCAATCGCGGCGACAGTATTGTAGTGGAGACTTTGTCTAATGCCACTGGGTATGTTAGACGAGGTCGAAGTATTCATAGGACAGTTAGGAGGCAAGGTGGGAGTCGCGATGACACTGACAGTAGTCCGAGCTGTGCACATTCAGCGCTTGCGCGAGGCAGATCTGGCCGCGCTGCTCTTAGCAGAAGCAGAGGCGATGCGACACGGGGCATAGCTTTTGAACTAAACAGGTCTTGTCTACTTGTGTTTGTGTGTCATATGAGTAATATATATGTGCCCCATACATGGAATCAGAGTGCCTGTTGCATGTAGTAAATTGAAAATCCCAACCGCTACATGCATTCGGTTTGTTTCTACCATTTATTAGTAATGATTTACAGTTTTTTTACTGCTTACTATTTACCTGAGCATTCAGTATTGTGCAATATAGCACACAGAAGGTGAGGGAAATTTTTTTTGGGGAAAGAAGTGCTCCATTTTATCATTTAAATATGTGACTTTTCATGAAAATTCTATAATTCAAGATGACCACCCCATATGACGTCATAGTATGCAAATTAGATGGGAAAATAAAATCCCTACATAAACATTGGGTCATCCTTAATATTTTTATAATTGACAGAAAGTCTCTATCTTTTATAAATTTTAAGATATAGCCTTTTGAAATTAAGATGTCAAAATCGAACGTTTTAGGAAAAAACCTCTGGCGCCTAAAGGGTTAAAATCGCAGGCGATTCTTTGTCGATTTTGAAAACGATTTTGTGTTAGTTGTCGGAAGACTACGGCTCTGTGTAGTAACTGCCGCTCCACCTGAACCAGTGTTGCCAAGTCTGCTGTTGTTTTTTATGTCCGCGGTTTGAAGCAATCCCAATACCAATAACGTGATATTTAGCCCCTAAAAAGCTAATTTTACCAGGGAAACCCTTCCCAAAAATTTATATTTTAACCCCGGGAAGCAATTTTTATTGGGGAACCTCTCGGAAACGGAGCTTGGGCTAGTTTTGGGCTAGTTTTGGACTAGTTTTAAGAAGCAACTGGGCAGGATTTGTTGTGAAAACCTGGCAACCCTGATCTGAATGCACATGCTGGAGATATACTTCTAATTACAGGAGCGTCTTTACTGATCAGAGGTGCATAAAAAATGTTTCGCCGATCTCGGAGATGAGCTCCATGTGACCAGCGGGAGCTCTGTCATCATGTATCCGCCGAGAGCAGCCTCATCTCGGATAGATCTGACATTTGCCGCTGGCTCTGATGTCTCTTTAGTGGTTCAAGATAAAATATAATTAGTTTGGGGTAAAATGAAATGTTTCTTATCTTTGGCCTTTATTCAATTTATCTATTAATATGTTTTCTATATTAATATGTGACTCCTAGCATGCTCCTGATTGGTTAACGCGGCGCGAAGTGATGCCAAAGTTCACATTTTTCAACTCGGGCGGCAGACGCGAATTCGCGTCAAATGCTATATGCACAAAAAGCACCATTCACGCAAAGCGCCCTATTCTCGCGTCAATTCGCGTCATTCACGCGAACTATACGGGCGAATGAGGCGAATTCGTATCTTCCGCACCACGCCTAACGCCACATTCGCGCTGCGAGACCTCCAGACGCGCGTAAACGTGCCTTTGCATTGACTTAACATTGAAATCATTCACGCCAGACATTCTATTCGCGTTTGGTGTGAACACAGCATAACACATGCCTTTATAAACACACAACTACAGCAGCAAACTAACATTATAAAGTCACGCTCAAGAGCCCAGATCTAGACACTCACCTTTAGATGTCGAACTGGTAGGTGTTGTGGAAGTGACTGTAAGAATATTATGTAATATTTACAAGATAAAAGATACTAATTAAGATTTAGAAGAAATACTGTCTTCCGTTTGAGGGCATTAATTACGGAGGGTTAGAATTTCAATACCACAGTCCAGTCTAATAACATCCTCACATTTAAATCAGATGATTAATCAGATTAACCAGAAATATGCTCACCTGCAGTAGTAGAACTGACTGATGTTGTGGAAGTGACTGTCAGTATATGACACGTAATATTTATAAGATGGAAAGAGATACCAAATAATTTAGTTGAACTACTGTGTGGTTAATGATTACATTCATTGTGTAAGGTAAGCATTTCAATACCACAGTCCAGTCTAACACCATCCTCACCTTTAGATGTAGAACTGGTACATGTTGTAGATGTGATTGGTGGTAAAACAGCTGAAAGAATAACAGATGGAATCAGATGATGAATCAGACTCAGAGCCCAAATTACTCTGTTACTCATAAACATAATAATTATTGAGGAGCATCTTTTGAAAACCATATTCAATCCAGAAACAGGCTCACCTGCTGTACTGGAGCTGGCTGATGTTGTTGAAGTGACTGTCAGTATATGAGACGTAACATTTACAAGATGGAAAAAGATTTATTAAGTAAAATTAACTGATCTACTGTGTCAGTAGATTAATTAATTTTGTTGGGTAAGCGTTTCAACACCACAGTCCAGTCTAACATCATCCTCACCTTTAGATGTTAAACTGGTGGATGTTGTAGAATCGACTGTAAATAAATGACATGTAACATTGACCATATAAAAAATATATTAATTAAGATTAAGATGAACTGCTGTGTTCTTCATGAGGGTATGTGGACCTCTTTTTATGTCTTTGCAGACGTTGAAAAGATGTCCACTGAGGAGACAGAATGTTTTTATGATGTCTTTTTTAAAGACCGCTATAGATGTTCACAGATCCTCCTTACTTTTAACACTGCTTCAGTGTTTATATGAGTCCACACCACTGATCTATAATATAGAACTGGATTGCTCATGACGTCATTAAAGTGAAGCCGCCGCGCCGCCATTTTGGTAATCCCTAGTGTGCGAAAAAGTTCCATTGAATTGATAGGAATTTGTATGATTTTAATGAGAAAACATCACCTAACAAGTCAGTGTTTATAAATATAAAGTATATCTGTACATTATTACAATGCGAACACCCTACGCATGTAAACGGTTATTTTTTAAATGTCGGGAATTTCCCTTACTTATTAAAAAGCTACGTTCATTACAGTAGTGAGCATCATGATAACATGATAACGTCAGACGGACACGACCTCAACACATATTACAAACGACAAAGTGTTCGTTCTGAAATCTGAATTTATTCAGAGAAATAACTGACTATATACAGTACAGATTTAAGAAATAAATACAAGCTTTATTTCCCAGATAGTAAATTAATTATTTTTTCTTTCATTATAGAGAAATATTAACAACATATTTGTATAATTCATTGTAATATATTAAAATCCATTTCTGATACTAATACGTTCGTTTAATAATTCCTGAATAACTTTGTTCATAAAGAAATAAGCCATTTTTGTGTTTGATCAGTTACCTGTGTCGTCAGTGCGCAGCAGACACACCCACCTACACGATTTAAATATATCGCTTATCCTGCCCCAAAAGACCGTAAACACTGCAGATAACATCTGAAGTAAACTACTTTAATAGACATAACATAAAAACGAGTCCCATTTGACTGATCAGCTTCAAATCGAGTTATTTTAGGACAGCAGTTTGAATGTAACTCAATGGTGCTCTCTGCTGGTAGGGATTAGTAAGATGGCAGATCGAAAACTTCCGGTGGCTTCACTGCCTGTTGGCAGTTTAGAACGCGATGAGCGTTCCAGTTATATATATATAGATCAGTGATCCACACTCATAGAGTGTTAAATGAACACTGGGGATTTTGCTGTGTATTAATTATGGAGGGCAAGTATTTCAATACCAAAGTCTAATTTAACATCATTCTCACCAGTAGAAGCAGAACTGGTAGATGTTGTGGAAGTGATTGGCTGTATGGAAACTGAAAGAATAATAGATGGAATCAGATGATGAATCAGACTCAGGAGACAAATTAACCTGTTACTTATAAACATAATAATTATGGAGGAGCAGCTTTTGTAAGCCACATTCAGTCCAGAAACAAATTATGCAGTTGTTTAAAAACTTTTTTTGTGCACAATGTGTGTATAAATCTTTCAGAATATCTGATCTTCACAGCTCTGGTGGATCGCTTGCTGTAGCAGCACAGATGTGTCAAATGTGTCAAAGTTCAAATGTGTCAATGAAACATCACACTTTTTTGTCACTCTTCATCAGGAGAGCTCCAGTCCTGCAGACTTCAGTTCCAATCCTTTTCTGAATCACCTGCATGTAATTAGCAAATAATCCTGAGCACCTTAATTGGCTAGTTCAGGTGCGTTTGACTGGGTTTGGAGCAGAAATCTGCAGAACAGAAGCTCTCCATGAGCAGGTCTGAAGACCCCCTGCTCTAGATGAGATCAGGTCACTACATGATGATTGTGTCAACATTGAGCGTTTTCTTATCTTCCTTTCCTGTAGCACACAAGCCTTATAAACACACAATTACAGCAGCAAACTAACATTATAAAGTCATGCTCAAGAGCCCAGTTAAAGTTCACACAGTGATTAAAGAGTCACATTGTGTTATATTACCAGTGGAGATGGTCACTGCTGTGACTGCTTTAGAGCTGGTGTTAATGCTGCGGACATCTGAAAGTTTGGATGAATAGAGATTAATGAACAGAGACACAGATACCATACATGTGTATAAAGATCTTAAGCGGGTATAATCACCTGCACAGTATGCGGAATAGCACACAGTTGGACTAACCAGCTCATAAACATAATAAGTGCCTGGACATGCTTTGACTTTAATGGGGTAAGAACCATGATAACAGCAGTTATTGTCCCAGTGACCGCAGACATCTCGAGTGACAACTCCATCCTCAATTCTTGGGTGTCCATCAGGTATCCACAGTGTGACATGAGTGCCACAGCCATAGGTCGTAATACACGTCTCTGGGATATGTGCACTCAGACCATTAATTAAGAGACGATACCAGCCACTCCAGGTGACGTTGGTGTCACACTTGTGATATTGATGCATGTAATGTATATTATTGATGTCTCTCCATGGTTCATCCAGCACAGTGTAATTGTAGCAGGGGTCAGACAGATTAGCTGTTATGAAAAAAATTTAAGAAATTAATTTTTTTCTTATCACCTTTTTCATTTATAACATGTATCCAATATTGCTGCTCAACACATTTATATCTCTATTTCTATATTATTAACACTTTATTACACCATAAAGCAGAATTGCCTTGACTTATACAGTACAAATAAATATTAATGTCTAAAAAATATTACTGCAATTACCAGAACCACTCTGGATTCCCAAGATTTATATCCTAATACAGGTCGAAACAGACAGAAGCAAAACACACCAATCTACAGATCTACATTCAGATCATCATATTCATCAGACCATATGAATATTTAGAAAGATCTCATGTAAATATAACCACCTGCACAGTATGCTGAATTGCAGACAGTTGGTCTAACCAGCTCATAGATGTAATAATTGCCTGGACAGGCTTTGACTTTAATGGGGTAAGACCCGTAATAACAGCAGTAATTGTCCCAGTGACCACAGACATCTCGAGTGACGACTCCATCCTCAACTGTTGGGTGTCCACCACGAATCCACAGTGTGACACCAGTGCCACAGCTATACTGAGCAACACATCTGTCTGGGATCTGAGTGCTCACACCGTTAATGAAGAGACGATACCAGCCGCTCCAGGTGACTGAGGTGTCACAATTTCTGACTAAGGCATATGTTTTACTGGTGGCTCTCCATGGATCATCCAGCACACTGTAGTTGTAACAGGGGTCAGTCAGATTAGCTGTAATGAAACAAATGTAAGAAATTGTACATTCTTGCTTGCAAGTTATAGATGCCAAGACATCAGAATTTTCTCTTACACTCAACAATCAGCATGAAACACAACAATAGAGACAATCAAACCGACCCAGCATTCTTTCTCTAGCTCTATCTATCAGTGGATCATAAACTTTCTGACAGACAGGCAGCAGCTACACTGTAAAATCTACACAGCAAAATCTCCAGTGTTAATTTAACACTTTGAGTGTAGAGTCTGTGGACTCATATAAACACTGAAGCAGAGTTGAAGTTAATGAGATAATTACGAAATGAATTTGAAAATTAAGTCACGATTGAGCATTATTGAAGACACCAAACGAGCAGACTCACCAAACGAGAAAATCACAATTTGTGTGTCACCATTATAGTAGTCAGTGTTTGCTTTAGTTGGGATCTTGGCTTGTGGCTTTTTACTTTAAAAATTTGTTTTGGAAGTCCAGAGCAAAAGTCATCAGGTGGTGATGATTACGTTTTAATGTAATCGTTGTTTGACATGAGTTACTGAACTAATTTATAGTGTTTTCTCTAAATAAAGCTTCCTTTATGGATTGTAACAGCTTTGGTTCCACAATGAAAGCGTCTGCATTTTCTATTCATTTTGTAGCCATCTCTTGCAAGTGTTATTTTTTTTTTTTTTTAATTAAAGAGTCTTTTTTTTTTTAGGCAGACACAGATAACAAGAATCAGCGTATGAATCTCAACAACGGTGACAAACAGCATATTCAGATAAACAGACCTAGTCTGAACATCACAAAACTAGATACTAAAAATTAACATAAAAACAGAAAAATGAAATATAGTTAGAATAAAAAGTTAAAAAGACAGTTCAGCTCATAATTTATTCATGCCGCAATGCATGATGGGAGACATGGATGAGTTTTTATTGGCTACAACATGCTTTTTTGATGGTCACCATTGTTGTGATGCTCACGCTGATTCTTGATGTCTGTTTCTAAACTACATGTTTTAAAAACATGTCATATTGTGCCAAAAATGATGGATTGCTATCTTTGTTTTTCCCACTTAATTTATGTATACATTAATGAAACCTGAACTCACACATTCAGATCACTACATGACAACTAGTTCAAACCACAATCAATAGCACACATGGCTGCCTTTGTTCTGATCTGTATGTTATAATTGCATTACCACAGCAACACAAAGTCTAAAGTAAACATCTGAAGGTTCAAGATCCCAACTAAAGCAAACACTGACCACTATAATGGTGACACACAAATTGTGATTTTCTCGTTTGGTGAGTCTGCTCGTTAACATCAGGTGTCTTCAATAATGCTCAATCATGACCCAATTAATTTTGTAATTATCTCATTAACTTCAACTCTGCTTCAGTGTTTTACTTTTAACACTGCTTCAGAGTTTATATGAGTCCACAGACTTTACACTCAGAGTGTTAAATTAACACTGGAGATTTTGCTGTGTAATAAGTTGGGCTTACTTAAAAAAAAGCATGCAAACCGATTGGCTTGAAAAAACTAAGTAAAGTGAAATAGGAATAGTATGTTGTGCTGACAAATGCTTAGTTAACTTACACAAGAGTTCTAGTAATTAAAAAAGAACTGTAGGGGGTACTTGAACCTTTCATTTAGGTTTACTCAAGACTTAGTATAGCTACTCACTGACTCACAGAATGCATTGTGCAGAATAAATTATGCAGTTGCTTTGTTTTAAAGTTGTTGTCTTTTTTTGCCAATTTTATTTGCTGTCTTGTGTCAGCAGTAGCACAACAAATAGAGCAAATAAAATGGCTATTGTTACAATTAATGAAAAAATTAAATAAAATTGTTACCATTGTTGTGATTCATGTGATGAATGTTTAAATCTGTGTGCAACTTCAACATATTACCACTCACTATTTGAGGATTATATAAAAAGTATATCAAGGTTTTCATGAAAAATAAAATCTATAAAAGGTCATTATTAAACACACACAAAAAATGCTTTAATAAAAAAAGTCATTTTATAAAAGCAACCTATTTTTTTACTTTTCTTAGCTAAAAAAAAAAAAACGGCAATTAGCAACATACTAGTGCACTGCTGCCTCTCACTGGTTAATTAATGTCATTGGTTCCATTGTGGCTACTTGAATATTTTAAGTAAGTGTCACTCAAAACAGTAAGTAAATTGTTTTATTTGCCTTGAAAGTAGCTGAAACTTAATAAAACCTAGTAAGTATAACAACTAGGCAAAGATAACTAATTAAATCTAAGTAAGGTAAATTAATGGATTTTACAATGTAGTGAGACTGGAAAAAATGAACACGGAACATCCACACAATCAGCACTGGCACCCCAGACATCATGCCTTGTAAACAAACAACTACAGCAGCAAGCTAACATTATAAAGTAAAGGCTCAAGAGCCCAGTTAAAGATCACACAATGATTAAAGAGTCACAGTGTGTTACATTACCAGTGGAGATGGTCACTGCTGTGACTGCTTTAGAGCTGGTGTTAATGCTGCGAACATCTGAAAGTTTGGATGGATGTGATTAATGAACAGAGACACAGATACAATAAATGTGTATATAGATCTTATGTGGGTATAATCACCTGCACAGTATGCGGAATAGCACACAGTTGGACTAACCAGCTCATAAACATAATAACTGCCTGGACATGCTTTGACTTTAATGGGGTAAGAACCATGATAACAGCAGTAATTTTCCCAGTGACCGCAGACATCTCGAGTGACAACTCCATCCTCAATTCTTGGGTGTCCATCAGGTATCCACAGTGTGACATGAGTGCCACAGCCGTAGGTCGTAATACACGTCTCTGGGATATGTGCACTCAGACCATTAATTAAGAGACGATACCAGCCACTCCAGGTGACGTTGGTGTCACACTTGTGATATTGATGCATGCTATGTATATTATTGATGTCTCTCCATGGTTCATCCAGCACAGTGTAATTGTAGCAGGGGTCAGACAGATTAGCTGTTATGAAAACATTTTAAGAAATTAAAATGTCTTGAGTTATAGATACAAACTAAGATTACTAGCAGCTATTCACATACAGAAACCTTAATATACTTCAGAAGTGTCAAAAATATTATGACAGTCAAAATAAACATGATTTTTCAAGATTGATATACTAATATGGGTCCAAACGGACAGAAGCAAAACACACCAATCTACAGATCTGTTCATTTACAGCCAAAACAACACAGCACCATACATTACCAACTGTGGTTGACTTTTGTAGGAAAATTACAGAGGTCAAGATATCTGAAAATAAATTAATTAAAACCATTACAAAGGCTGCAGTGTCAGACAAATTGACAAAGAAAGGCATTTAAACCTGTCAAGCATTCTCTGTTCAAAATAACAAAAAGGCACCAAATAATTAGTACTTGTGCATCATACACCATATTCCTAAAGTAGGGCTGAAACAATTAGTTGACATTATCTGTTGACAAATATTTTTGTTGTCGAGTAAGCTTTAGATTTAATTTGGCGCTGTAAAGCAAGACTGTAATTCAGCCCTCCTTGATGCAATTCAAGAGAAGAAAGAGATACAGCGAGCGCTCATTGCTGCTTCAGAGAAATGCACCCAAGCCGAACTGAAAGGCGTTTGGAAATTAAAATATATGACGTGCGCTTTTCTCTCAATAATGAAACAAACAACAACATCAACAACAACAACAACACAAATATCACAGCAGTGTGAAAACAGCAGTTAAAAATGCATCTTATTACACCGATGTGGATGTTTGCACGAGCTCGGTAAAGCATTCACGTCACGTCTATAGTGTTTTATGCAATACCTTAAATCAAGCAGTTTTACGGTATTAAACATTGTTAATAAATATTTGATTAAAGTGATAGTTTGGTTTGCAGAGATCAAAGCTTAATCTAGATCAGGACTGTTTTGATTATCATAACCCAGTAAGGTATTTCAAGAGAGATTACTTTACCAGTCAAACGTTTTTGAATGATAATGTTAAGATTTTTAATTGTGTTTTTTTAAAGAAGTTTCTTCTGCTCACCAAGCCAGCAAACAGTTCTTTTAAATAGTAAAAAATCTTTCAAAATTTTACTGCTTTTGCTGTACTTTGGATCTAATACATGCAGGCTTGATGAGCAGAAGATACTTCTTTAAAAACAATGTTACAGTCAGAAAAGGGTTGGATGTAGCCAATAATATTAAGCTGATACCCAAATTTAGTGAAACTGATGTAGACACATTCTTTAGTTTGTTTGAACGTTTGGCAGATGTTATGAAATGTCCAGATTCTTAACAGTCTTTGATGTTGCAATGTGTGTTAATCGGTGAGGCACAAAAAGCGTATTCTTCTTTAAATGCTCGTGAGAGTCAAAATTATCATAAGGTTAAAGAGGCTGTACTGAAAGCTTATGAGCTGGTACCAGAGGCCTATCGGCAGAAATTTAGAAATATGCGAAAACCTACAGAACAGACGTATTGTGAATTTGTGAGAGACTTAAAAATCCATTTAGATGCTGGTGTGCTGCTTCGGGTGTAACCAGTCGTGAAGATCTTCATGAGTTGTTCCTGTTAGAACAGTTTAAAATCACTTTGTCTGAGCATGTTTCCATCTTTTTGACTGATCGAAATGTTACATTTACGGAAGAGGCTGCCATTCTTACTGATGAGTATGTACTCACTCATAAATGTGAAGTCAAGAAAAGAAGGTTCAAGTTCAGTGATAGTCCAACCGAGTGTAACTGCCCGTCATGCTTTGCCTGGTAAGAGTGAGAGGAATTTTTTTTTTAAAGTTACGCTGATAAAAATTACCAGTGTGCTTATTGTCATTTAAAGGGACACTGGAAAATTGTTTAGCACTTAAAGGAAAACCCAAAAATGTTCAGACAGATAATAATTCTGACTGTTTTGATATTTTACAGAGTCTGGAGAAACCAGTGGTACCTTGCAATGTTCGAGATGTTGGGGATGCTCCCTTCATTACAGAAGGCTATGTGTCATTGCTTGGAAGTACTGAGAAGGTCCCTATTAAGATTCTCAGAGACACCGGTGCATCAGAATCATTCATTTTGCAAACTGTCCTTCCTTTTACTCAGGACTCCAATACAGGAAACAGTGTGCTGATTCGCGGCACTGGATTTCAAACATTGTCTGTACCCCTACATGTTTCTCCAATTTGATTTAGTAAATGGAGCAGTGGTGATGGGAGTCCATCCTTCATTACGAATGGATGGAGTTTCAGTGATTTTGGGGAATAATCTGGCGGGTGACCGTGTATGGCGTGATGTTCCACCTCCACCTGTGGTTGCTACATGTCCTGCTCCATTGGGTGACACTGATATCTACCAGCAGTATCCAGAGGTATTTGTGTCTTGTGCACTTACGCGTGCAATGCATAAACAATCAGCCGATGCAAAACTAAGTGATGTGAAGGATTTCTTTACCTCTAAGAGGGTAGTGCCTGGTCTCCTTGCTTTGCCTTCTATTCCACATCAGGTCTGGGTGTCTGCTCAGAAAGAGGATTCATCTCTGAACTCGCTGTTTGATGCTGCTGGGTACTATTGCGGAAGTGGACTTCTAGCACAGAGGGAGGTTTGACTGAACCAATTATACAGGAAGTTGTGCCTGTTTCTTTGCAAAATGCAGTGTTGGATTCTGCTCATGGCAGGGTGTCTGGTCATTTGGGGCGTAAATAAGACCTACCAATGTTTGCTGCAGTATTTTTACTGGCCTCATATTAAAAGTGATGTAAGGCAGGCTATTAAGTATATTGTATATGAACAAGTATATTAAGACTTGTTCGATCTGTCAGCTGACTGGAAAACCAAACCCTAAAATCTGGGTCTTTGTATCCCATACCTGTTATGGAACAACCTTTTCAGCATCTTCTGGTGGATTTTGTAGGTCCTTTACCACCTTCAAAGTCTGGTAGCATTTACTTATTGACAGTGATGTCTCAGAGCACTCGATATCCTGCTGTATTTCCTTTGCGTTCAATCACCACACAATCAGTTTTAAAAGCCTTGTCCCAGTTCATTTCTATTTTTGGAATTCCAAAAGTTGTTCAGAGTGATCAGGGGACAAACTTTACATCTACCATGTTTCAAGATGTTCTGCGGCAACTTGGCATTAGACACAACAAATCCAGTGCGTACCATGCGGAAAGTCAGGGTGCCCTAGAACGCTTTCACCCGACGTTAAAATGTTAAAAGGTGATTGGGAGGCAGTGTTAATTTCGTTGACTAAATATTTTCGTCATTATTTTCCTCACGAATATATTTTTGCGGACGAAAACGAAACGAAAACTAAAATAGAAGGCACTGATGGAGACTAAAACTATGACTAAATTGATTGACATTATCGTCAACGAATAAAGGACGAGACGAAAATAGACTGTGACGAAAATCAAATCAGCAGAGGGAGAGATGCGAGGAATGAGCAAAAGAACCGGCAAAACGGAACAGGCGAGACTGCATGAGAGAAGAGAACCAATCAGAGCCTGACTTATTGAGACGTGAAGCGAAGGTTTTCAGTTTTTAAATGAGCTCCCGGGAAGACGGCATTCGAAGAGGTGATGACTAAAAGAGCGACAAAATGTCCACAGCTCACTTCACGTTTGACAACGAACAAAACAAAACAAAGCGTAAAGCAAGCGGAGCGCTCATTGGTGGCAAGAACACCACCAATTTGAAAAGACATTTACAGACGAGCCACCCAGACATTTTCTCAAATGTAATTTCACAACGATGTTCTTTTGTTTATTGAGCTAAGCAAAACTGGAAGACTGCAGTGCGTAGATGTTGTAGCATTAAATATTACGAACTGGAAAGTACTGTAAAATAGCCCCTTCTTCAAGTTAGAAGAGAGCACAATACTAATACGTAATATCATTTGATTAATACTAATGTTTAGTATATTTTATAATGTTCTACTTGTTGACAATATCACAAATATTTCTATATTAGTCATGTGAAACATGAATGTTCACATCCTATCATTATACATACAAATCTAGCAATATTGTAGTATTTAAAACATACAATATTGCTAGACAAATGAATACCTTATAAAATCTTGTTACTTTTTTTATCCACCAAGCTGCCAACTTATTAAATATTTACTTTAAATGTATGCACTTATTGTTCAGCTCAGCTGTAAGCTTTAAGGTCCTGGACCTAACGTTATTTTTCTTTTATTGATGGTCAATTGGCAGCTAGTTATTGTATACATTATCATGACAGTGTTTGTTGCTGCATAAAAGCTTTTGAATCGAAATAAAGACACAGTTGTGTTGAAATAAAGTTGAATTAGTGTTTTATATATTTTGGTTAAGTTTGTTTCCTATACCAGCTGTAAAAAATTGTCTAGTAAATCTGTTATTGATTTTAGTCTTATTTTAGTCGACTAAAATACCAAGCAATTTTAGTCGACTAAAATACCAAGCAATTTTAGTCGACTAAAATACCAAGCAATTTTAGTCGACTAAAATACCAAGCAATTTTAGTCGACTAAAATAAGACTAAAATTAAAACAAATCAGATGACTAAAACTAAAAAGAATTATAGTCAAAAGACTAAGACTAAAACTAAATTAAAATTTCGTGTCAAAATTAACACTGTTGGGAGGAAGGTCTACATTGGTTGTTTTTGGCCACATGTGAGGTTATTCAGGAGAGTTTGGGATTTAGTCCCAATCAGTCAGTCTTTGGACATTGTGTACGGGGACCCCTGGCGGTACTGAGTAATGGTGCTTTACCGGAGGAGCCACCGCAGAGTCTGATTCAGTATATACAGGGTTTTTGTCGACATTTAGTTTTGGCTAGGGAATTGGCAAAAGAAAAGTTGGGAAAAACTCAGGAAAATATGAAAGGCTGGTTTGATCGCAAGTCTGGGATTCGCATATTTAGTCCAGGAGATCAGGTGTTAGCCTTATTTCCTCTAAAAGATTCTTCTTTTGCTGCGATGTTTTTAGGACCTTACACTGTGCTTCGAAAAGTGTCTGATCAAAATTATATTCTTTCTACCCCTGAGCGCAGGAAACTTACCCAGTTGTGCCATGTGAATTTGTTAAAACCCTTATATTCTCGTAATTCTGCTCCTGAAGTTATTCCTTCCCCAATTGCCCTAGCTAGTTTGAGTCAAGTAGGTGACATGCAACATGATGTGAAAGATAAATATTATGCTGACTGAATTTTCTGTTCTTTTTTCAGATACTCCTTCACGTACACACTTGATTAAACACGATATTGATGTAGACGATGTTAAATCTGTCCGACAAAGATGTATCATTTGACAAACGTCAGAAATTGGAGGCTGAAATCAATTACATTACATGTTGACGTGTTGACGTAAACGTGCTGTTTACCTGGATGACATTGTTGTCTTTAGTGACACAAGGAATTAACACTTTATTTGAATTTGTGCACTGTTTGAGCGTTTGTATGATGCCAAACTAACAGTCAACCTGGCAAAGTGTGAGTTTGCCAGGGCGACTGTGACTTATCTGGGCAAGGTCGTTGGAATGGGCAAAGTGTGACCTGTACGTGTTAAAGTCATAGCGATTGACACATTTCCTAGCCCTCAGACTAAATGTGAATTGATGAGATTTTTAGGAATGGCTGGGTATTACAGAAGTTTTTGTCCGAACCTTTCTTCTGTTTTATGCCCCACTTACAGATTTGTTGCAAGCAAAGGCAAAATTTGAGTGGACTCCAAAATGTGAAAGCGCCTTCGAGAATGTTAAACGATTGCTCACATCATCCCCTGTCCTGACAGCTCCTCGACTTGATAAACCATTCAAACTTCAGGTGGATGCTAGTCAGGTTGGAGCAGGTGCTGTTCTGCTGCAGGCTGATGAGAGTGGTATAAATCGCCCTGTTAGCTATTTCTCACGAAAATTAAATTAGTATCAGACCAATTATTCTACCATCGAGAAAGAAGCATTAGTGTTGATTTGGTCCCTGCAACATTTTTAGGTGTGTTTGTCTTGTGGGACTATGCCAACTGTGGTGTACACAGATCATAACCCCCTTACGTTTCTTCACTCTCTGCAGAATCCGAATCAGCGTCTAATAAGGTGGTCTCTTTTCTTACAGCCTTATGCTTTGGAGATTCGTCATGTAAAAGGTGTATATAACATCTTAGCTGACGCTTTGTCCCGTGCCCCATGTGGTGGAGAATACATGTCTTGACTATTACTACTTCTCTTCTCTTCCCATTTATTGTTTTTTAATTCCTTAATTTCACTTTTTCCAGGCGCCGGTAGATTGCTTGTTTTGAAACTAAGAGATGGGTAGAGTTTGGGGAAGTTGTAATGGTTAATGATTGATACTAACTTCAGCCTAACTCCGGGTAGGTTGTTCTTTTGTACGTATGTTTTGGGGTTGGAACTTGTATAAGGTAGAGTTTCTAATGAGAATCTCTCTCTTTTTAAGGGGGGAGGTGTTACGGCTCAGTTTTGTTTTGGGTTCGTTCTGTTGTTTTCTCTTTTTCCTATAGGTTGCCAGATAAGAATCCACACCTGTGTTGAATTTGTAAAGCAGTATTTAAGATGGCTGTACTTTGTTGGAAGGAGTTCTGACCCCTATCCTGCAGTTGTGCTCTGGAGCTGGACCTTCATATTGATTTTTTCTTTATCATATAAGCCCTAGATGTAAAATAAATATTTTGTTAAATTTAATTTTGGACCCTGGTCCCTTTATTTTGTTACTTCCTTGAGCGGGAATGTAACACTTTTCAAACATGTTTGTCTGGTAGTGCATATTGTGAATAAAATTGTTCATCCAAAAATAAAACATCTAATCACTTACCTTCATTTTGTTTCTTATCCATATTATATACTTAGGAAAGGCAGAATGATGTGTCATTCGGTTAATTTTAGTAATTAAATATATGTAATTAATATAGTAATTAAATGTTAAATAAGAAGGTTTCTCTGTCATCTCATTTTGAGTCAAATATATTCATTTGTATAAATTAATTGTATAATTATTGTAATTTCATAATATTTCCCAAAGCTGAAGTGATAAGACTATCTTTTATTTAATACGTATAACAGTATTTTAACTAATTGCAAGATCTGAATAATCAATCAAATTCT
Organism: Carassius gibelio; assembly: GCF_023724105.1. Classification (NCBI taxonomy): domain Eukaryota; kingdom Metazoa; phylum Chordata; class Actinopteri; order Cypriniformes; family Cyprinidae; genus Carassius; species Carassius gibelio. Next base: position 36,152,986 of record NC_068371.1, read on the forward strand.
ACTGATTAATCAGTGAAATAATCAATGATTAGTCGATTAATCTTTCTAATAATCATTAGATTAATCGATTATCAAAATAATCGTTTGTTGCAGCCTTATCCTGAAGTCTTCTGAAGTCATACAGTTGCTTTGTACTATATGATGAAAAGACGTTTTTGAAGCTGACTATTATTAGATTACCAAAGATATTTCTTTCAAAGGTAATGTAATTTCTTAATTTAATACTTATGTAAACAGTCTGGGGATTTTAACCAATATGGCAACTGATTCTCTGTTGAGAATAAACTGCATGCTGCAGCCTGTTCATTTAGCAACTCCTAGTGAGCGTGCATACATCCTCATTCAGCAACATATCACATCACGTGATAGAAAGTCTAAGGCCTTCTCAAGCCGAAGGGCAAACTCATCTAATCTGCAGCCTATTATGCATCAAACTAAGATTGATATAAAGACACAAAGCACTGCCATCAAGTTAGCACTTTTAAACATTCGCTCACTAAAAAATAAATAATTTCTAATCAATGACTTTATAACCACAAACAATCTGGATTTCATGTTTCTAAATGAAACATGACTAGAAGACAGCTGCAGTGCAACAATCCTAAATGAAGCAGTTACTTCACTTACATGAGTGTTTGCAGGACTGTTAGGAGAGGTGGGGGTGTAGCTGCTCTATTTAAAGATCTATATCAATGCAAGCAAGTGTCATTTGGTCAGTACTTGTCTTTTGAATATCTAGGGATTGTGCTGAAAAGTGCTCCACGCATTCTGTTTAGTATTATTTACAGGCCTCCAAAATACTCTTCAGCATTTGTTGAAGAGGTCACAGAAATGTTATCAATGATTTCCTCTGAGTTTGACTGTTGCAATAGCAGGGGATCTTAATATTCACATAGATAATGCAGAAATCAAAACTACAAAAGAAAAGATTATGGTTTTAAACACTTTTGACTTGACTCAGCATGTGCATGGACCCACACACAAAGGTGGACACACTCTAGACTTAATCATCAGTAGGGGTCTAAACATTTAATCAATTGTTACTAAGGACATAGCACTATCTGATCACTTCTGTATTTTCTTTGATATACTGATCTCTACTACCACTGAATCTAGATCTGTCTCTGTCAGAAGGAGATGCATAAACGAGAACACAAGTGTACTATTTACGGAGGCTATATCTTTAACACCAAGCATTTCTGGATTCTCTGTTGATATTCTCCTAGATTCCTTCAACTCAAAAGTTAAGAATGTTATTGATGATATTTCTCCAATTATAGTCAGTAAGAAAACAAACAGAGAGAAATCAGTTTGGAGAAGATCAACAGCAGTTCAGACTATGAAAAAACAATGCAGAAAAGCAGAGAGGATGTGGCGGAAGACAAAACTTGAAATTCACTATAGCATCTATAAAGACAGCCTTCATGCTTATAATGTGAAACTAGCCACAGATAGACAGAATTTCTTTTCAAACCTTATAAACAGTAACTTAAATAACACTCGTACTCTTTTTGCTACTGTTGAGAGACTGACAACCCCCCCCCCCCCAAGTCAGATTCCCAGTGAAACGCTCTCAGACAGCAAATGCAATGAGTTTGCTTCCTTCATTTCTGAGAAGATCCTCAATATCAGGAAGGCGATTAGCACATCCTCAAGTAATGCAGAGGTCAGACAGATTCGGCCACAATATCAAAAAGATACTATGTCTATTTTTGAAACAATTGATAGCAAAATTCTGGAAGACATAGTGCAGCACCTAAAATCATCAACCTGCTGTCTTGACACACTTACCTTAGAAAATTAACCATGGTTTTACTACAAATGAAGGCAAAAAACCATGGTTCCTATAGTTAAACCATGGTAACCACAAATTAACCATGGTTTTGCTATATTAACCATAGTTTAACCACGGTATATGTAGTAAATCTGTGGTTAGACAAATGGGAGTCAATACGCCAAAAAACCATGGGTTACTACAGTTTTACTATAATAAAACCATGGTTATTTTTCGTAAGGGATTCCCACATCGTTTTTCAATGTGCTTAACTGCTTAGAAGCAGATCTTTTAGAAGTGGTCAACGCCTCACTTCTTTCTGGGACATTTCCAAACTCCCTAAAAACTGCAGTTGTTAAGCCCCTCCTGAAAGAGACCAATGTTGATAACACAATTTTGAGCAATTTCAGACCAATATCTAATCTTCCTTTTATAGGCAAAATTATAGAAAAGGTAGTATTTAATCAGATGAACAAATACTTAAACTCAAATGGATACCTGGACAATTTTGAATCTGGTTTTCGACCGCATCACAGCACAGAGACAGCACTCATTAAGATAATAAATGATATTCGCTTAAATTGCGACTTGGCAAAATATCGGTGCTGGTATTGCTAGATCTCAGTACTGCGTTTGACACTGTGGATCATAAAATACTACTAGAGAGACTGGAAAACTGGGTCGGGCTTTCTGGGGTGGTACTTAAATGATTCAGGTCATACTTAAAAGGGAGAGGCTATTATGTGAGTCTAGGAGAGCATAAGTCTAAATGGACGTCCATGACGTGGAGTCCCACAAGGCTCAATTCTTGCACCGCTCTTGTTTAGCCTGTATATGCTTCCACTGAGTCAAATAATGAGAAAGAACCAAATTGCCTATCACAGCTATGCTGATGATACCCAGATTTACCTAGCCTTATCTCCAAATGACTACAGCCCCATTGACTCCCTCTGCAAATGCATTGATGAAATTAATAGTTGGATGTGCCAGAACTTTCTTCAGTTAAACAGGGAAAAAACTGAAGTCATTGCATTTGGAAACAAAGATGAAGTTCTCAAGGTGAATGCATACCTTGACTCTAGGGGTCATACAACTAAAAAACAAGTCAGGAATCTTGGTCTAATTCTGGACACAGACCTTAGTTTCAGTAGTCATGTCAAAGCAGTAACTAAATCAGCATACTATCATTTAAAAAACATTGCAAGAATTAGATGTTTTGTTTCCAGCCAAGACTTGGAGAAACTAGTTCATGCCTTTATCACCAGCAGGGTGGACTATTGTGATGGGCTCCTCACCGGCCTTCCCAAAAAGACCATTAGACAGCTGCAGCTCATCCAGAACGCTGCTGCCAGGATTCTGACTAGAACCAGAAAATCTGAGCATATCACACCAGTCCTCAGGTCCTTACACTGGCTTCCAGTTACATTTAGGATTGATTTTAAAGTCACTACATGACCTAGGACCAAAATATATTTCAGATATGCTCACTGAATATAAACCTAACAGAGCACTCAGATCACTAGGATCGAGTCAGTTAGAAATACCAAGGGTTCACACAAAACAAGGGGAGTCCGCCTTTAGTTACTATGCTGCCCGCAGTTGGAATCAGCTTCGAGAAGAGATCAGATGTGCTAAAACACTAGTCACATTTAAATCTAGACTCAAAACCCATCTGTTTAGCTGTGCATTTATTGAATGAGCACTGTGCTATGTTCAGACTGATTGGACTATATTTTCACTGTTTTATTTTATATAAAATCATTTTCTAACTGTTTTTAAATTGATTTTAAGTAAACGTTTTAATCATTTTAAAAGTTTTAAAATTGCTTGTTTTATTTTTTTGTTATTTTTCATGATTATTTTACTTTCTTTGATGTAAAGCACTTCGAATTACCATTGTGTATGAAATGTGCTATACAAATAAACTTGCCTTGCCTTGCCTTGCCTTGCCTTGCCTTGCTCATCATCACAACACAAACATTCTCCTAGAATTCACAATTTGCATTGAGTTAACACATCTATATGAATCATGCATGAAATAAATAGCTTTATGTGCTTTAAAGATGAACAGAAGACTTTATTCATTCAAAATGTTCATGAATAGATCATATTTGGTGTGATAACACAAGTTTATGATCCGATTCATGAACTTTTGAGTCAATCTTTTAAAAGAATAATTTATTTTGTTTAAGGAAACGAGGGTGAAAACCAGTGGTTCACAAACTGGATAGATCTGATATGTTTCCCAAAAGCATCGTTACTATAATGACTATAACTATAATGACTATAACTATAATGCTTGCAACAATGGGAAATTTGACTCAGCGATCCTTTTGTTCCGATTGCTTCTACATAGAGAGGATTATCATCACTTAAAGTTTGTTCCATTCATTAAACAAATCAATTGTATAACGTGGACATTTGTGGCAGTTGTTTTAGCTACTTTTTATGTGTTTTGTTGTAGGAAGCGAAGGGGCCCGATGGACACAGGCTGGCACACTCTGATGACAGCAACCCCCCCCCCCCCCCCACTCCAGTTTATATATATATATATATATATATATATATATATATGATTTTGTGACTGACGCCGGCGATCAGCTGCCCCACATAGCAACATTGTGTCGGCCCAGATCCGGCCCACATCTGGCACCCATGGAAAGATGATCTGGCCCACATGCAGCATGGAATGATGGCCCTTGGGCGGACCGCTTCTATTTGTCAGATTTGAGCCACAAGCAGGCCATAGCAATGCCACATATCAGCCAAAAGTAAAGAAATTAACCAGAAATGGACCTTATCTGAGACACAAAATCTGTGTATATTAAATATGAAGTAATTTCAGCCTTAATAAGCCTGTTAACAAACGGAATCACTGAAGGAAAGAAGAGAACAGAAAAAGAGATAAGCAGAAACACAAGAACTAGAACAAGAACAAGAACTACAACTGATTTACTCTCTTTATCAGGGGTGCAAGTAAATAACTGTTTTTCTGCATTTTGTTGCCGTAAAATAATTACAGTTTATTACTGTTAAATTGTTTAATGCAGTTTTTCTTCATTTTAAATCTTTAGCCCTTTTATGGGATTAGAATCCCACCAAATGTATTACAGTCACAGATCGAAAAATAATAAGCAAAAATAAAATATTTAAAAACACGTGTAAAATAATAACACACAAACCCGAAAAACAAATGCAATCTCTTTTTTTAAATAACAAACAGTGCAGTCATGGATTGCACAAAACTGAAACATGAATTTAAAAATTTTCAAATCGCTTACAAAATCAGGGTCCCTGCTCATGTTATTTTTTGGTGTGTGCTTCTGGTCTTTTCCCCTTTGCTCTTGTTTCCACATTCTGCGCTTGCGTTTCTAAAAGTTGCAACAGAGCCTGTCTACGCAGATCCTTCCCACTCCCTATTAAGTCCTATTGTACCGAATTTTGGTTGCAGTTCCACAAGAGTTCCACTGGGGGCGATCGCCATGAGTGCAAAAAGAATGGGAGTCTATGGGGCAAGACGGCTAAATTTGTCCCTTAAGGCCGACTTTTTCGCCGAAGTTTTTCTTTTCAATGCAGCAACTTTGTTTTTGGTTGCTGGCACTTTTATCTGCCTATTGTTATGTATGTATTGTGAAATGTACACAGAAAATAAATTGAATTTGAGTACTTGTTGTGTTATTCTTGTGTTAAGAAATACCGGATACATATTGTATAGTATTGCCACCTTAAAAAAACACAAACAAATGTCACACTCAATAGTGAGAAAAATTTAAAAAGGAAAAAAATGCCTCGCAGGTGTGCAATGATAAATTATTCTAATAGTGGGCAATGGTTTTTCCTATTTCTCATTTCCCTAGGACGAAAAAAGGTAACCCATGTGGACTGTGTTAGTTGTCAAAGCCTACCTGAATTTACGGTGGTTCACGTGGGAGGGAAAGTTGGCCAAATGCCAAGTTGGCTAATATCCAAAATCGGCCAGGTTGCGTGGGCTCCCATAGATCCTAAAGATACGTCTTGTTGGGAGGGGGACTCTTCCCTTACTCGATTTCTGAAAGCACCAAAGTGACTGAAGGATTGCCGTAAAGCAGTATCTCTGGTCGTATAATGTGTATGATGACATTGACATTTTAAAAGACTTTTTCAAGCAAATAAGTGACTCTAAAAAATATAACACCAAGCAATGTGTGATTTCTTTGCATTTCTCTTTCGAATACCGCCATTGACCTCCATTCATTCTGCACTCATCCTGTGAGCGCCCTCATATGAAATCAGAGTGGAACTGCCACCAGTTCAGAAGCCGGAAGTGTATTGAGAGTGAAACTTCTCGCCATATTAGACAATCTCTGGTTGCAGTTAGAGTTTCATGTAAATCAGGGCAGGCTTCAGTGTCACCATTGGCCGCCAAGTTCTAGATTGACAGCTGCTTCTCTAGCCAATCAGTCCAAGTGGGAGTTGGCATCACTCCAATGTGACTTGTGGCTGCTGTGGCAGGGGTGTGAAGATGGATAACCAGTGTCAGCAAACAAATCCCGGGTGATCTCATGTAATTAGCCATAAATATTTTGTTAGTGGTGCCAGAAACATTCCCTTTGTGTATTATGATATTTTCTGCATGCGCTATGTAGTCCGAGTATCTAGCCTGTCTTGTTAGTTTGGTTTAGTAAGCAACAGTGTTTGGAATAATGGCGTTTAAAAGAACAGCGTTAGGTAACAACATTATTTTTTCAGTAACGGGGTAATCTAACTAATTACTTTTCCAGTTGTTACAACGCCGTTAACATTACTGAACGTTAAATGCGGTGCGTTACTATGCATTGATTTAATAAACTATGCAATCTGAACGCATCCCTGGTGGGTTAATAATGACATAAGCGATTATGATTGGCTAAGGCAGAGTCATGTGTTTCATGGTAGCCAATCAGAGCCAGTGTTTTTACACACGCGCCAGCGGTGCCAAACACACACACACAAACACACACACAGCAACAGCTACACAGAGATTCACAGCAGCAGCAGAAATGGCGAGTCAGGAGCAATCCGATGAAAAGTTGCCATTTGCTAGGTGGAGATATAAGCACTACTTTAATTAATTGTGGTCAAAGGCAAGAACGTGCATGTAATGTGTAGCCTACATGTAATGTGTGACACACGCATCTACAAAGCTAGTGGCCAAAAACACTTTAATAATACTTGAAGTGCAGGATAAAACTCTTGCTGTATGTTGACGTGCAATAAATATCGAAAGTTATGTATGAACACCTGTCTGTTCTACTCATTTCAACTGACTTGTGAAAACTGCTAAAAAAAATAAAATACAAATTCTTTGTCATTAAACTTTTTTTTTTTTTTTTTTTACAGTTACACAAATTGTTACTTTCCCTGGTAACGAGTTACTTTTATTATAGAGTAATTCAGTTGATAACTCAGTTACTTTTTGTAACAAGTAGTGAGTAACTATTACTAATTACTTAGTTATTACTTAACTAAGGTTCCCAACAGTGGTGAGCAATACTTTATATTTTAGGCAGTTGCCTGATAAATCACATGCGATATTTAATTCATCTTGTCAGTAAAGCCGGTTGTGTAAACAGCGATAAATCTACATCACCTGCGCCCTTTCACACGGAGCAGCAGTACGCCCGTTTCACACATACTCCGTCTGCAGTGAGTATGCGTTGCATATTTTTTTACACACCCATGTTAACTGATTCCAGCATTCACACTGCATGCGGTTGCGGTCAGTCAATGCGTTCCAGGAGCGGTGCGTCTGCAGCAGTGCAGCGATCGTTTACGTACCGAGTCTATTTTTGCTGTGCTGCATGCACTGAATTAAAGTGACAGTGCATTGTTCACGGTAAAAATTAACATGGATTAACACGGAAATGCAGTCATTTCGCAATAAATGTATACTAATTAAAGCCTACTGTGTTTCACACGCAACACATGGGTTTTGGCTAGATTTAAAACAAGAAAAAGAGCAACTTTAGAGAAACAAGGCAACATTATATATGCACTTTTATAGAGGCAGAAAAACAAAGTTATTTAAGACCCGTTGGATTGCGTGTAATAAAGATTTAAATTCAAAAGGCACAAGAGTCGACCGTTTCTGTCAGTGGTGAGTTTTAATTTTAAATGTTTGTGATATTCTAACAAGAAAAGTAGGATAATGTTGTGTTTAAATGTGTTGCAGCTTGTTTCAGCAAATTATTATAAAAACCTAGCAGTTAAATGCATGAGTAATACGTTGTTTATATTTTAATTTAAATATGTCTATGAAAGATTGTTACTGTACTGTAATGAAAGAGTATTACAATGCTGAAAAAGCTTTTTTTTCATGATTTGATATCAAAATAATGGACAAATGTTGTGTTTTAAACAGCCGCGGATCAGTAGCGGACTGCAAACGCATCCTGTGTGAAAGCACAATGAGTCCGTGTTGCTTCAGCACCTAGTTGCTTGCTGATGATTGATATATCACCATATATGTGGTTTGGTTACCTGTTTTCACCCAAGCTAATATGTGGTGTTAGTTAAGTGTTATTTATTAAAGGGACTCAATGGGTCAACAGCCTGACATCGAGCTAAATTTAGTATGTCTCTAGCATAATGTTAGCATGACTAGCATTTCTGTTGCATGTTGCTAGCATGTTGTTAGCATGATTAGCAAGTGACTAGCATGTTGTTATCATTATTAACAAGTAACTAGCATGTTGTTAGCACGGTTAGCAAGTGACTAGCATTTTGCTAGTATGACTAGCATGTTGATCAACATGACTAGAAAGTGACTAGCATGTTGCTAGCATGACTAGCAAGTGACTAACATGTTGTTATCATGATTAGCAAAGTTACAGAGCAAAATCCCCAGTTTTAATTTAACACTCTTGAGTGTGGACTCATATAAACACTAAAGCAGTGTTAAAAGTAACACTGAAGCAGAGTTGAAGTTAATTAGGTAATTAAGAAGTTAATTGAGTTATGATTGACCATTATTGAAGACACCTGATCTAAACAAGCAGAATCACCAAATGAGAAAATCACAATTTGTGTGTCACCATTATAGTGGTCAATGTTTGCTTTAGTTGGGATCTTGACCCTTCAGTTATTATCTTTAGATTTTATGTGGCTGTGGTGACTGAATTATATCGTACAGACGGACCACAGCAAAGGCAATCATGTGTGCCATTGTTTGTGATTTGAGCTATTTGTTATAGAGTGACCTGAATGCCTGAGTTTAAGTTTCTTTACTGCATACATAAATTAAGTGAAAAAGAAAAGGAAGCAACCCAGAATTTCTGACATAATATGACCTGTTTTTAATAGTTAGTTCTACGTAAAAAAAAGAAATCTTTTGTTTGGACACACAGACATCAGGAATCAGCGTGAGCATCACAACAACGGTGACCATCAAAAAAGCATGTTGTAGCCAATAAAACTCATCAATGGCTCCCATCATGCATTGTGGCATGAATAAATTATGAGCTGAACTGTCTTTTTAACTTTTTATTCTAACTATATTTTATTTTTGCTGTTTTTATGTTCATTTTGTATCTAGTTTTGTGATTTTCAGAGTTGGTCTGTTTATCTGAATATGCTGTTTGTCACCGTTGTTGAGATTCATACGTTGATTCTTGTTATCTGTGTGTGCCTAAAACTAAAATTCCTTAATAAAAAAAAATCAGAAACACTTGCAAGAGACACCTACAAAACGCATAGAAAATACAGATTTTTTCATTGTGGAATCAAAGCTGTGACAATCAATAATGGAAGTTTTACTTTGAGAAAAGACTGTAAATGAGTTCAGTTTTGCTCTTGGTTTGACAAACAAACTTTAAAAGTAAAAAGTTACAAGCCAAGATCCCAGCTAAAGCAAACATTGACCACTATAATGGTGATACACAAATTGTGATTTTTCTCGTTTGTGATTCTGCTTGTTAACAACAGGTGTCTTCAATAATGCTTAATCATAACTCAATTAACTTCTTAATTATCTCACTAACTTCAACTCTGCTTCAGTGTTACTTTTAACACTGCTTCAGTGTTTATATGAGTCCACACTCAGAGTGTTAAATTAACACTGGGGAGTGTTAAATTAACACTGGGGATTTTGCTGTGTACTAACATGCTATTACCAAAGGTGGACAGAGTACACCACTTCATTACTTGAGTAAAAGTGCAGATACCCCTTGCTAAATTTTACTCGAGTACAAGTAAAAGTACTACAGTCAGATGTCTACTTAAGTAAAAGTACTGAAGTACTTGTTTTTAAAAGTACTTGAGTACAAGAGTACATTTTCTAAATATTGCATTACTACTGAAACAGTGCTTACATTTATCTACAGAAACATCCTACATGGAGTCTTAATACCTTGGAGAATGTAAAAGGAATTGAAAGTAAAATCAAGTAATTTTCATATTTTTACCACCTTGCTTTATTTAAGATTTCTCACTTGCCCACAAGGCAATAGCACAATGGCAACGCTCTGACAAACCTCTGCTAGTTTTAATGGATTTTTTGCACCCACATTTGAACCTGTTAAACACACTGCATACTCAAGAATATCAAAGCAAATGCTCAGCTTACATTAATAGCAAGTGACTAGCATGTTTCTACCATGACAAGCATGTCTGTAGCATGTTTTTATTAACAAGTGACTAGCATGTTGTTAGCATGACTAGCAAGTGCCTAGCATGTTTTGCTAGCATGACTAGCATGTCTCAAGCATGTTGCTAGCATGTTGTTAACAAGGAACTAGCATTTTATCAGCATGAGTAGCCTGTCTCTAGCATGTTGACTAGCATGACTAGCAAGTGACTACACAGCAAAATCTCCAATGTTAATTTAACACTCTGAGTGTAGAGTTTGTGGACTCATATAAACTCTGAAGCAGGGTTAAAAGTAAAACACTGAAGCAGAGTTAAAGTTAATGAGATAATTACGAAATTAATTGAGTCATGATTGAGCATTATTGAAGACACCTGATGTTAACAAGCAGATTCACCAAAAGAGAAAATCACAATTTCTGTGTTACCATTACAGTGGTCAGTGAAAAAATATTGTTTTTGCTAGCTTTTTGTTAAAAACATGTTTTAGATTAGTGATACACTCACAGACATCAACATTTTACGTATTAAACACAACAATGGTGACATGTTTCATGCCAGCATTCATAACATGTTCATGGCTCCCAACATGCATTGCTGCAATTTTTATTTTTTTCGGGATTGTCACCACTGTTGAGGATTGTACGACAACTATACAAAATACAACATTTTAGTGTAGTAATGTTACTGTAATCGCAGCAACATTGCTGTATAAACACAGAATTTTATTGTATTAAATCAACAGTATATTTCTTGTATATTCAATTAGTTCAATTAGCAATTAGTTGCCAGGAATTTCCTGTAGAAATACAATATATTTTTAACAGTGTGGTTTTAGCTGTATTCGCTTGTTGAGTCTGATGTCACGTAGCAATGTTTCTGTGTCCAAACGTTCTATCACACTGTAAAACCAGACAAGTTAATTTAACTCAAATTGTTTGAGTAAACCGATTGCCTTGACTTTAAAACCAGCTCCACTTATTAATAACCAGACTGACTTTATTTCTGTCAGACGTCTACAGAAGATCTTATTGAGAATGAATTTAGATGTTTAGATGTTGATTTATTGTTTCATTTGAAGTAACCATGTTAGAAATCAGTGTTTGTATTAGTTGGGCTCTTGACCCTTGACTTCTGTCTTAGTGTTTTCTCTGACTGTTATAACCGTGTGTTAGTAAAACACATTTATTGTAATTCAAAAGCCCAGAAGAAATGCCATCAGGTGTTAATCTGTACCTAGGTGTAGGTTGTTATACTTTATATAGGTGATGATAATTATTCACTTTTATTGATCCATACGGAGTCTAACCTCTGACGAAATAAATGTGTAATCAGTAGAAGTGGACCTAGTAAAAATGACACTAAGAACCAGTGGTTGTGTGATAATCAGTTAATATACAAGTGACTTTCCAAACATTTTGTACACATTAATTTTTCTTCTATGCAAGAGGTTGGTCAAACACAGACATCAATACTCAGAATATGAACCTCTACAATGGTGACGAAAAAAACATGCTGCAATGCATGCTGGGTAATATTGTAGTACAAAACTCATCCTTGGCTCTGCAGCAGTTTTTTTTAATGGTCAGCATTGTTGAGGTTCATATGCTGATTATTGATGCCTGTGTGTGACTAATTAACACCATAGAAGTCCAAACTGTTTGGAAAGTCTTTGTATTAACTGATTATTACAGAACCACTTCCTCTTAGAATCACTTTTACTATAATCAAATTACACAACACCTATTTCATCAGAGATACAACTCGGTACAATTCAATAATTGATGATTATCATCACCAATATAAAGTATAACAACCTACACCTAGGTACAGCTTAACACCTGATGGCATTTCTTCTGGGCACAACAAATGTGTTTTAGAAACACACGGTTATAACAACCAGAAAAAGACTGAGACAGAAGTCAAGAGTCAAGAGCCCAACTAAAGCAGACACTGATCTCTAACATGGTTACTTCAAATGAAACAATAAATCAACAACTAAACCTTAGTTCATTCTCAATAAGATCTTCTGTAGACGTCTGACAGAAATAAAGTCAGTCTGGTTATTAATAAGTGGAGCTGGTGATGCTGTTTGTGGGGTTGTTTAATCAGATCTTGAGTGATTTCATGTATTTTATTTCAGTTGATTTCATCTAAGGCTGTGTCTGAAGTCAGTTGTAGTAGTTCTTGTGTTTCTCTTTTCTTCAGTGATTCTGTTTGTTAACAGCAGCTGTTCATCACTAATTCTCAATCAGCACTTAGTTAATCACAATTACTTGAATGCAAAGTTTTAAAACTTACATGGTTTAAATTAAGGCAATCTGTTTACTCAAACGGTTTGAGTTAAGTTTACTTGTCGGGTTTTACAGTGTTACCACGAGAAAACAACAAAAGGTGCTAATATAACCTCACAATGTGATAGAATACTAGCGAAAAAGTTAAAATCTTAACCTTTAACTCCATACCGAAGTCCCAGATAGCCAGACAATGAAAATATAAATTAAAAAATATATATATATAAAATTGTTGGTGTTTGGGACGCTGTGAGCACGGACACTGTAGTGTATATTACAGTTGTAGTTATTGTGTGTGTCTTGTTTATCTTTTCTTCAGTGATTCTGCTCGTTAACAGCAGCTGTTCCTCAGTGTCTGAATTCACTCATTAGTTTTCATTCTTTCTGTCAGGTGGTCTATATTAGTGAAATCAAAAGATAATGGTGAATGAGGGTGTAGGGTGTGATTTGACACAATCTCTGAGTTTAGACTTTGAATGCTGCACTGTAAAAAAAAAAGAAAAAAAAAAGAAAGCTGCGTCAACTTAAAAAAATAGGGAAACTTGTTGCAAGCGCTTTTTTGAGTAAACTTAACAAACGGGCACTTAAGTCCACCCAACTTAAAATAATTTAATATCACAAGTTTTCACAACATAAATAATAATGTTAACCTAAAAAATATCAGAACAAAATATTTTTTGTTTACTGAACACAAGGCCTATTATCTATACTAATAGCCTTTTTTTTTTTTTTTAAGTGTGTTAATATATGATATATAGCAGCAGGCAACCTTCTTGAAAATTATGAATATTACCCAGAATGCACCTTTTTAAAAAGAAAAACAGCATGTTTCTATCATAATTTGGCAGTTTTTTTACAGCGATTTTTAACAGTGCAGGCCCGCTGAAAAATAGCATTCTGGCTATGCCACTGTTTTGGTGTGTCTGGATCAATTTTGAAGCTTGGAATGCAGCATGAAACAGCACAGAATCCAATTCATTGTATTCAAATATAATTTAAATTACATTTTGTTGTTGTTGTAGTTGTTGTTGTTTCTGTGGAAAACTGTTGTTGTTAAAAATAAAATGCAAATAAAACACAGACCGTATCACTTTTATTTAGAGTTGGAAAGCATAAAAACAAGACATCCACTTAATATGTGCCTTTGTGTGTTTCATAGCTTAATTATTTCAAAGTATTCTAAAGTATTCTGAACATGGATGTACATCCATGGAAGAAAGACTGACTCATAGGTTTGGAACCATTCTAGGGTGAGTAAAAAAAAAAAAAAAAAAATGGTTTACTGTTAAAAATGACCACCCAGTCATTTGAACTGCATGTGGAGCCATGTGAAAATTTGACTGAATATTCAAGAGTAGTGGAGAATGCAAACAAAATAAAAGTTATGTTAACTGTTAAACATATGTTAAACATTATTTAAAAGAAACAGAGTGTTCACACAGTTTTTACTGGAGAAGAAAAGCATCTTTTGTGGTGATTTTAATTTTTGATTTTGAGTTTTGCAGATATTATTTAAATATGGTTACATTTTTAATCAGAAGATGTATTAAACAAATTGTCTGAGTATGCTTATGTGTATGGTCTTATAACAATAGAAATCCAAAGCCAAAATCACAGTTTATACTTACACAGCATCACAGAGATTGGTGCTCTTATAAAACCTGTCATGAATTATGAAGAAAAAATAATATTGGATTGGACTTAATGAGATTCAATTCATTTATCTATTAAAAAGTTTTGGTGAGTGTAAATAAACATTTAAATTCTAATCATGATAAAAAAAAATACTTGCCTTTATTGAGAAGGGAAGCCATTAATAATTTCACAATTTAAATATATATCTCTTTATCCAAAAGGCAGTTCAGAGGACAAGTTTTCTTGTTAATCTTTGGGAATAAAGATTTACAAATAATAGTTTTAATAATTTATTGTCAAAGAATAATTTAATAAAGGATGAAAGTTTTCTCTAGTTTAATTAAAAAGCACTGTAGATTAAACAAAGTTGCAGAAACTATCAGATATAAATCATATTTGAATCACATACAGTTTCCAATAAATCACACTTGAAAATTCCTGTAGGTCTACAAATGCTCTCAAGTAATACCTAAATAAATAAACACAAATATCTCAATACTGTAAACAGCAAACTACAGACAAATCACACATCAACACACGTTGCATGTTATTTGATGTATAGTACAGATACTGATGAGAATCATTATGAGCAGAAATAAGATCTTACCTGAAATAAGCTGACATATAGTGATCCTCACTGACACAAATGAATGAATCAAATATTTGTGTGTGCTGTTTATTGATGTTTATTGATGTTATCTGTTCACCATCCTGGTATGGAAATTTGAGCTCACTGTTTCCTTCTCAAATTCAAATTCAAATACAAATGTATACCTAACAATAGTACACGTCTAGTTCCTATTAACTGTATTATCAGTGACCTAACAACACCCTGTGTTATTCAACATCAGTTTTAACCATAGGACTCCACATGGACTGTTATGGTTGCTGTAATGTTGGCAGCAGCTAGTAATCGATCATTCGTTTTTTTTTTTAAGCTTCCCAACATTACTTTCTTAACTTACTCAATAAGATGGTCATAATAAATCTCATCAATCCTTTAAACATGGTTTATTGACTCGTGTTGTAAAAAATAACAGAAAATGTGCACATATAGTTCTAAGGGTTATTCATGTTATATTTTAAATATAGAAATGATGTGGATGATGGCTTGATTTCATATTTCAAGCTACGGTATTCCTGTCAAATCAGAGTCAGTCTATTATGGAAGTTTTCTTTTGTGAAAAGTGAAAAAAACATTTAAAACAACTGTTATAGTTAATTTTTCTGTTTATAAAGATATTTTGCTAAAAATGAACTCCCAAAACTTACTGCCAGTTTCTGAAATGTAAGTTCTTGAAAGAGTGATATAATAGGATGTGAGGCTGGTCCTTCAAGAGTCACTCTCAGTGTATCTGTCCATTAAACCTATACAGGTCTTTATGTATTACACAACACTTCAGCATGTTATTCTAACTAAGTGAGGGTCCAATTTTTTGAATTTCTTCCTCAAGTAAAGTCTCTGAGAACCTGACACACTGACACTTCTGGAAACTCCAGGTCGGTTGTAGTTTTGGAAAATGGTGGCACTGGAGACTTAATGGTTCTTGGTGGTTTCACACATAATTCTTAATTCTTTTGCAGTTAACATGTCCCTTTTTTTCTCCAACTTTTTTTTCTGACCCAACGTGCATGTCGCTGTCAAATGGTCATGTCTTGCAAATTCTAATACTGCATTAGTATTGCATCCTTCTCATGGGCAATTTTTTATTTTTATTTTTTACTTTTAGTCTGAGTTAAATCTCCTTTGAACTGCTATTTGGATCTTTGCAATGCTATTTGGATCGATTCTAACGGCCAGGACGACAACAGTACAAGAAACGCTGTAATTTGATTGGCGGCGGGGTATCTGACAGGCTACACGCGCGGGCCGGGACTACTTTTGTGCTTGCACTAGCAGCGAGCGGGTGGTTTGTGTGCGCGCGCTGTGTGTGTGTATGTGTGCGCGTGCGCATGCTGACGACGCCGGCGGTAAGTTACAAGATGCCACCCAAGAAGAAGAAAGCGGACATAAGAAGCTTTTTCATAACGCAGAGTCAGAGTGTAAGTAGGCAAAATAACTAGCTAGCCACAAAAATAAACTAGCAGTAGTGACTGACCAGGCTTTCAAATGCAGATTCTGTGGAAAATAGTATTAACTGGTGATAGTATTACCCAGGATGATAGAATGCTACGTTAGCAAGTAACTGAATGTCAATTAGCCTGTAAGTTACCTTAACTTAGAATCTTGCAGTCAACATAAACGTGAGTGTACTGGAGGGTAAATAGTGTTTATAATAGAAAAAGGTTATTATATTTATTTATTTAGATTTGTTTCCTTGTGGCAGAGTATTTTTTTTGTTAGTGTAAATACTAATGTACATAATAATTTATCTTAATAAAACGTTTGGTTGTTCAGCATTACACAGTCTCAGATTTTTATTTTTTGAAAGTGCATTTTTGAGATTATGCAGTTATACAAAATCACCATTAAATCACTGGTATCTTACAACAAAATAATTCCAGGGGGGGGGGGGTCCCCACCAAAGCTGAGACCAAACCTACGCCCATGACTTCCAGTCTTCATGTAAAATTATACTGTATATCACTTATAAGTGATCAAATACAACATTCAGGATGGCATCCACAGGTGACCGTCCAGAGTTAAGTCAGGTCCCCACTGACCAGGTACCCGTGGCCCTCCAGAGTTGAGTCAGGTCCCTGTGGGCCCTCCAGAGTCAAGTCATGTCCCTGTGGTTCCTCCAGAGTCAGGTCAAGTCAGTTAGACCTCATGAGTCAAGTCACTAATGATCTTCATGGGCAAGGTCAAGTAACCAGTGTTCTTCATGGGCAAGGTCAAATCACCAGTGTTCTTCATGGGCAAGATCAAGTCAGCAATAATGCTCATGAGTCAAGCCCAACCACAGTTAGACCTCATGAGTCAAGTCAAGTCACCAGTGTTCTTCATGAGCAAAGGCAAGTCACCAATGATCTTGCCATCGTTCCCACTGTGGTGGTCTTCTGTTCCGCCCTGGTGGGCTTCTGTCTCGACCGCACGGCTGTGGTGGTCTTCTGCGCCACCCTGGTGGGCTTCTGTCTTGTCTGCTCGGCTGTCGTGGCCCTCTGCACCACCCTGGTGGGCCTCTGTCTCGACTGCTCAGCTGTGGTGGGTTCCAGTTCCATCTGTGCCATCCCGGTGGGTTCCAGTTCCACCTGCTCAACCCTGGATTACTGCCCTGTCAGCTCTGCCCTGGGCCCCTGAACTTTGCGTTCCCTCCTGGCCTCTTTGTTTTGTTGCTGTTGTTGTTGTTTCACTTCCGGTCTCTGTTTCCCTCTATGGACCTGGCCCTCCATCCCTCCCCCTTATTCTCCACCAGTCCTCCTCCCTCCTGGTCTCTGTGTTCCTTGGTTGTGTTCGGTGGAGCATCTGGTAGCTGGTCCTTGGGGCAAGCGTGTAAGTCTGCAGACTGCAAGACGGGGGCGTAACTTGAAGTGGGCTTAACTTGAAGTAGGAGGCGCAACTTGAAGTTGTCCAAATCACACAGAACCAGGCGAGACCTCAAAACGATAAGTTATTGGCAATATGGCGGCACAGAGTAGAATATTGATTAAGTTTTAAGTGAGGCAGGGGTTTTAGGCAGGATTTGATTCATGATGTGTGTGTAGATATTAATGTTAGGGGACAATGTGAGAGTGTACGTTTTAGTAGGAAAACGTATTATCTGACCCACACTCCGGAACAGAAGAGGGCGGTAATGCACCAATAAGCTGGATGCCAACCGCCTTTAAACTGGAAAGAAGACGAATATGACAGCTTGCTGTGAGAGACAACCAGAGGTGGAGAGTCCAGGGGTCAGAAAGTAAAAGTCCTGCCACATTTTTGCTCCACCCATGAACTCAGCAGCTGATTTCACCAGAGGAGGAAACAAGTCATTCCTTCCAAGTCACAAACTAGTCTCAACTCAAATCCCAAGT
Source organism: Carassius gibelio (assembly GCF_023724105.1). NCBI lineage: Eukaryota > Metazoa > Chordata > Actinopteri > Cypriniformes > Cyprinidae > Carassius > Carassius gibelio. The sequence goes on from NC_068371.1 coordinate 36,171,244, forward strand.
CATCAAAGAGTTAAAGTCAATGAGATAATTAAGAGACTAATTAAATGATGATTGTGCATTGGTGATGAACACCTGCTGTTATTGTGCGTTACAGAGGATCAGATGCTGATGTTTTATTGGTTAAAATTATGCCACCATCATTGAGATCAGTGTTTGCTTCAGTTGGGCTCTTGACCTTTGGTTTCTTATGTTAGATATTTCTCTGTAAAAGTACATGTGCTGTTATAAAACAGTGCGATCTGTGCTTTGCAGAAAACCGTTACTAGCTCCTTTTACATGATGAAGTAATTATTAGGCATCAGCCTGTTTATTTCCAAAACAATTTTATGTATTTATTATTAACAAATGTTCAGTTTTTAAATAACCTACCTTGTGGAACAGTTGGTTTAATCACTTTAATGAATACATTTCCTAATGTATGTAATAAATATAATTTTTTTTGAAATCTTTTCCTAATAAGACGCACAGACATCATGACCCAGCATATGAATCTCAACAATGGTGACAATCAACAAAACACTTCAAGTTGAAGTGCATGCTGGGTAACACCATAGTAAAAACTCTGATTATGCACTGTAGCATGAATAATTATTGTAACCACTGTTGAGGATCATATGATAAGTGCTCATGTCTAAAATCCCGAGCCTGTACAATTTTTTCCCCCAATATTTAAGCATTACAATAATATTTGTTTAATAGGACTTTTTTGTAGTTCAGTAATTGCTGAACATAATTTAACAAACCAAAGAGAGACACCTTCATGAAGTTAATTAAAATGTTTTAGATAAAAAAAGGGCAATTAAATTTTCTACTTCAAGCTTTTAATTCAGCAATGTGTTAATGTTTACTACGTAACACAACAGCAAGTGTTTAAAAGCAAATTACTTTGAATTATTAAAAGGGTCAAGAGCCCAACTAAAGCAAACACTGATCTCCATGATGGTGGATTCACCACGATTATGGTGACAAAGTTTTTTTTTTTTTTTTTCCAGTTGATTTCATCCAAGGCTGTGCTTAAAGTCAATTGTAGTTCTTGTGTTTCTCTTTTCTTCAGTGATATTGATTGTTAACAGCAGGTGTTCATCTCTAATGCAGAATTATCATTTAATTAGTCACTTAATTATCTCATTGACTTTAACTCTTTGAGGACTTGGGATTTGACTCAAGACTTGTTTGTGACTTGAAAGGAATGACTTGATTCCTCCTCTGGTGAAATCAGCTGCTGGGTTCATGGGTGGAACAAAAATATGGCAGGACTTTTACTTTCTGACCCCTGGACTCTCCACCTCTGGAGACAACGGTGAGAATCTTATTTTTTTTTTCCGAAATAATTATTTAAATTGAAGTGTATAAGTCATTTTCATACAGTGGTATTGTTTTTGGAGTTAATAATTTATTAAAACTAAGGCGTAAAGTAAGCAACATATAAGCAAAAGGTAAAAAAACGCTTTCCCCAGGTATCACAGGCTCAGTCTGTCTGTGACCTACATAATATAGCATATTTGTGATTTAGCTGTAAACATGTTTTATAATGCATAACTAACAGGGGAGCTCCATTAAGTACATGACTCAATAGTAGATTTACATAAACTATATATACTTGAAGACTAGTACTAAAATGTCTATTTATCATCTGACTGGATAATGTTTGAAAAGTATTGTAGATGAGCACATCTAACAGACATGAAACAGGTGTCTGGGTGTCAGGTGTCACAGGTGATATGTGTGTGTGATATTGTGTAGAATTCACTTTTGTCAACACTGCTATAGATGAAGTGAGTCATGTAAACAAACAAATCTACATAAAGTAACTAAACATAAGTTATCTATTTTATTTGTCCATTTGCAATATTGATAATTTAAGGAACATTTGTGTTGGATAAAAAGTGAGTTACATCAGTTATTAGTTCAACATGTAAATGCAGTATATCACAGATATATGACAGAGGAGACTGACTCTTGTCTGGATGTTACAGGGACAGATGAGACACACGTGTGTTTATCTGCTGTAGAGTAACTGATGAAGGAATGCTACCATCAAAGGATTTGTGTAAGTACACTACAAAAATAAATGAAACATTTTAAATCTTAAGTTGTATTTTATTTTAATTAATGTAATTTTAAACAACTATTACACCTCCTTTCTTATTCTTGATTTCTGTGCATTTGCTGCAGATCTTTTGTGGTGGAGCAGGACCTGCAAGGAAAGGTGAAAAAGAGGGAAAACCTGAAACAAAAGAATAATGTAATGACTTTTTGTATTGTGTATGTGTATTTTTTTAGGACATGAACATGTCTGTAGACTGGTGTGTGCACTGAGGATGGAGAAGACCACAGCATCACAGATGAGACCCTCCATCACTCCAGCTCTTACTGTCTCATCAGGACCAGATGCTGCTGTGGTGTCTTCATCCTCAGTGACCTCAGAGCCAGCGAGAGCATCTAGAGAAAGACCACAAGACACTGAGGATGTGATTTTGGTAATGTTTGTTCAGCTGGTTAATGTTTAAACAATGAAGGCTGACTTTCAGAAGCTTCAAAAGCATCATCAAAAAATGTGATGGAGCTTTTATCTGAAGTGATTGACAGTGCTCTTATTACAGGGGCCTACAATCCCCTGATCAACCTGGAGAAGAGAGCCTTGCTCAAGGACACACTGGTGTTCCTGTGGCTCAAGTGGTAGAGTATTGTGTTAGCAGTGCAAGGTTGTGTGTTCGAATACCAGGGAACACATGTTAGGTAAAAACTGTTAGTCTGAATGCACTGTAAGTCACTTTGGATAAATGTATAATTTATTTATATATTTGAAACACTTCAGTGGTTTTGCCCACTACAAAAGTAATAAATCATGTACTTGTAAACTCTGTGTAATGTTTTTCATGGGGTGCAGGCACACGAAAGTTTGGAGCAGACACAGCAGTCAGATTGTCCTGCACGTGTTCCCCTGGTCTAGCTTCAAGGTTGTGTGGTTCAGAGAGCCGTCATCAAGGTCTTCTTCATCCTGTTGCTCAACGACATCCCCATTGAGAAGAGTGAGATTGTGAAGTGCAGTGGCAGAACTGTATCAGGTTTTTTCAGATGGCAGGAGGATGTTGCACAGCAAATAATAACACTCTGAGAGTGGAGTCTGTGGACTCATATAAACTCTGAAGCAGTGTTAAAAGTAAAACACTGAAGCAGAGTTGAAGTTAATGAGATAATTACGAAATTAATTGAGTTATGATTGACCATTATTGAAGACACCTGATGTTAACAAGCAGAATCACCAAACGAGAAAATCACAATTTGTGTGTCACCATTATAGTGGTCAGTGTTTGCTTTAGTTGGGATCTTGGCTTGTGGCTTGTGGCTTTTTACTTAAAAAATTAGTTTTGGAAGTCAAGAGCAAAAGTCATCGAGTGGTGATGATTATGTTTTAATGTAATTGTTGTTAGACCTGAGTTACTGAACTAATTTATAGTGTTTTCTCTAAATAAAACTTCCATTATTGATTGTAAAAGCTTTGATTCCACAATGAAAGCGTCTGCATTTTCTATTCATTTTGAAGCCATCTCTTGCAAGTGTTTTTTTTTTTTTTTTTTTAAAGTAAAGAGTCTTTATTTTAGGCACACACAGATAACAAGAATCAGCGTATGAATCTCAACAACGGTGACAAACAGCATATTCAGATAAACAGATCTACTCTGAACATCACAAATCTAGATACTAAAAATTAACATAAAAACAGCAAAATAAAATATAGTTAGAATAAAAAGTTTAAAAGACAGTTCAGCTCATAATTTATTCATGCCGCAATGCATGATGGGAGCCATGGATGAGTATTTGTTGGCTACAACATGCTTTTTTGATGGTCACCGTTGTTGTGATGCTCACGCTGATTCTTGATGTCTGTGTTTCTAAACTAAAGATTTTTTTCTTTATGTAGAACTAACTTTTAAAAACATGTCATATTGTGCCAAAGATGATGGATTGCCATCTTTGTTTTTCCCACTTAATTTATGTATACATTAATGAAACCTGAACTCACACATTCAGATCACTACATGACAATTAGTTCAAACCACAATCAATAGCACACATGACTACCTTTGGACTGGTCTGTATGTTATAATTGTGCTACCACAGCAACACAAAGTCTAAAGTAATCATCTGAAGGTTCAAGATCCCAACTAAAGCCAACACTCACCACTATAATGGTGACACACAAATTGTGATTTTCTCGTTTGATGAGTCTGCTTGTTAATATCAGGTGTCTTCAATAAAGCTCAATCATGACCCAATTAATTTCGTAATTATCTCATTAACTTCAACTCTGCTTCAGTGTTTTACTTTTAACACTGCTTCAGAGTTTAAATGAGTCCACAGACTTTACACTCAGAGTGTTAAATTAACACTGGAGATTTTGCTGTGTGGGTTCACCATCTGTAAATACTTGATTGTTAGAACAATAAGTTTGAATGAAGCTTTGTATCATGTGTTGTTGACTTGTGCATGTATGCATTTATTGTGATGCTAACTTTTATACATTATTTTAATCATTTAGACATATTTTTGGTTCTCAGTAAATAAAATATAAATATTTTATCCATTCATGTATTAATTGCTTGACTGAAAATGGATGTATTCACATCGACTGCATTTATTTAACTAGTATATATTCATGTATAGCTGTGTCACAAAAGAAAATACATTTGGCTTATTTTACTGAAATGTAATTTTAAGAAAAAAAAATTATATAATTATTGGTTGGCATGTATCGTTATTATTGCATGGTAAGTGTTGGGGTGGGCAAAAGATGCAGTTCATTATGGGGTAATGTTAATTTTCGAGTAGTAATACTTACATTTTTAGAGTCTTCTCCAAAGATGAGATCTTCAAGCAGCTGATCGAAGTCGCTGTTAGGTGTTTGTGCACCTGACCCACTTTTTTATTATTATTGCCAAATTATTACATAAAAGATCATGGTAAGAGGTTGTATCTGACAATAAACAATCATAATGCCAAAAAACGTTATTCACGTAAAATTATTTAAAAAATATTCAAGAGATAACGATTTTGGGTTTTCTAATAAAAAACAAATGCTTTAAGGATAACACTTGATCACATTAGTGGAGTTAAAAAAATATATTAGGTGTTTCCCTGGGTGTCCACTACTGGTCTCACTTCCCCATAGTCACTCTGATGCAGGCACTACATTTCCCACAAGCCTTTGTCCCATTCATCACTGTTAATTGCACACCTGTTAATTGCACTCTGCTGTCTCTACTTTCATCGTTTTCACCTGTCCATAAAAACCATTAAAAAAATTCTGTTTCATGGAGTCCATCTTTTCTGTCACCCGGCTTTCTCGTGGTCCCTTGTGTTTTTTCATGTTTCTTGTTTTTGGACTGATTTTGTTGTTATGACCTCTTGCCTGTTTTTGGATGTGATTTTTGGATTTCCCATTAAATACTGCGATTGGATCTCTCGTTTCCTGTGTGCATTTGTAACAAACAGCCCATAATGAAATAGGTTAAATGTACAAAAAAATAAATAAATACTGAAACTACTTTTTATTTATTTTTATAGAATATTGTGAGGAGTATGTTTACAATGTTTATTATTAAAGCCTTGGCTGTGATAATATTATCATCACCATGTGTGTTTAATAAGAAGGTTTTGATTAAAATCCACCAACCATTCAAAATATTTACTATCACCTCAACTATGCTGAAAAACTGAAAGGAAGCATTCATATATATTTTCCTTAATGATGAATATCAAGAAAATAATTACAAATCACACTAAATATTCTTGTACAGTAATACAGACAATTAAAGGTGACATATCATGAAAATCTGACTTTTCCATAAGGTTTCTGGTGCATCTTCCAACCAAGGAAACATGAAAAGGATTAACCCAATAACTTTGTTTTGGTAAGCCTTGTTCTATCTGAGAAAACAAGAACAAACTGATTTTGCTCTATTGGTGATATGGCAAAGGGAACTCATTGTAATATCACTGCCCCTTAATCTATACCAACCCACACAGCAAAAGGATCCGCCTCGGAGGTATCGCGGCTTCCTAAATGGACCCGCGAAACGGACCCGTATCGGCGTCCACTTGCGCTCAATGACGGATCCGAAACGAAGGCGGATCGCGGACCCGCCGTTGCTCCGCGCTGCATCCGCTCCGCATCCGCGATTAAAACCTTACCTCCACGGCGCACATTGAAACATATATCCGCCACGGACTTCTAAAAATATACTGTCTCATCTTGCCAAGTAACCATGTTAGAGATCAGTGTTTGCTTTAGTTGGGCTCTTGACCCTTGATTTCTGATTTAGTCTTTTCTCTGGCTGTTATAACCATGCGTTTCTAAAACACCTTTTTTGTAACTCAAAATCCCAGAAAAAATAAGTGTTAACCTGTACCTAGGTGTAAGTTGTTATACTTTACATTGGTGATGATAATCATTAATTATTGAGCTGTACAGAGTCTACCCTCCGATGAAATATGTCTGTGTTTGACCAATTACTGGCATAGAAGAAAACGGTACGAGTACAAAATGTTTAGAAAGTCATTTTTATAGTAACTTAATATCACAGAGTCACTAGCTCTTAGCGTCATTTTTACTAGAACCATTTCTACTGATTACACAACACCTAGCTACTTCATCAGAGATTAAACTCCGTATAGTTCAATAATTTTGAATAATAATGAATAATTATCATAACCGATATAAAGTATAACAACCTACACCTAGGAAAAGGTTAATACTTATTTCTTCTTGGCTTTTGAGTTACAACAAATATGCTTTAGAAACACATGGTTATAACAGCCAGAGAAAAGAATAAGACAGAAATTAGGGTCAGGAGCCCAACTAAAGCAGACACTGATCTCTAACATGGTTACTTGGCAAGATGAGACAGTATATTTAGGAGTCCGTGGCGGATACATGTTTCAATGTGCGGGTCCAAAACGGACGGCGGGTCCGCGATCCGCCTTCGTTTCGGATCCGTCATTGCGCGCAAGTGGACGCCGATACGGGTCCGTTTCACGGGTCCATTCCGGAAGCCGCGATACCTCCGCGGCGGATCCTTTTGCTGTGTGGGAAGGGTGCTGTCAATGTGTTTTCGCAAGGGACAATGGTATACCAGTTCTAATGTCATGGTGAAATTTTGAGCAAAGCATGCTAACTGTTCTGTCTTTGGCTGAAGAGATGAGCACAGAACACTGTTTAGAGTGCCAGCCTCAGAGGAGACAACAGAGCGTGTGAATAAGAACATAGTTTTATGATAATCATCAATTATTGAACTGCTAGGATTCTAATCTCTGATGAAATATGTGTTGTGTAATTTGATTGATTACAGTAAAAGTGAATCTAAGAGCCAGTGGTTCTGTGATAATCAGTTAATACAAAGACTTTCCAAACAGTTTGGTCTTCCACAGTGTCAGTTAGTCACACACAGACATCAATAATCAGAATATGAACCTCAACAATGGTGACCATAAAAAAAAAAAAAAAAAAAAAATGCTGCAGAGCATGCTGGGAGCCATAGATGAGTTTTGTACTACAATAGTACCCAGCATGCATTGCAGCATGTTTTTTTTGTCACCATTGTTGAGGTTCATATTCTGATTATTGATGTCTGTGTCTGACCAACTACTGGGATGGAATACAAATGTATGTGTACAAAATGTTTATGAAGCCATTTTTATATTAACTGATTATCACAGACTCTTAGTGTCACTTGTATTAGATCCACTTCTACTAATTACACATTTGTTTCCTCAGAGATTAGACTCTGTACAGATCAATATTTGTGAATAATATTGAATAATTATCATCACCTATATGAAGTATAACAACCTACACCTAGGTACAGGTTAACACCTGATGGCATTTCTTCTGGGCTTTTGAGTTACAACAAATGTGTTTTAGAAACACACGGTAATAACAGCCAGAGAAAAGACTAAGACAGAAATCAAGGGTCAAGAGCCAAACTAAAGCAAACACTGATCTCTAACATGGTTACTTCAAATGAAACAATAAATCAACATCTAAACCTTAGTTCATTCTCAATAAGATCTTCTGTAGACGTCTGACAGAAATAAAGTCAGTCTGGTTATTAATAAGTGGAGCTGGTGATGCTGTTTGTGGGGTTGTTTAATCAGATCTTGAGAGATTTCATGTATTTTATTTCAGTTGATTTCATCTAAGTCTGTGTCTGAAGTCAGTTGTAGTAGTTCTTGTGTTTCTCTTTTCTTCAGTGATTCTGTTTGTTAACAGCAGCTGTTCATCACTAATTCTCAGTCAGCACTTAGTTAATCACTTAATCACTTAATTGCAATGTACATCTTCTTTCAGTGAACTCAACTGAATTAAGTTCAGAGTACTCGTAACCAGAGGTGGAGAGTCCAGGGGTCAGAAAGTAAAAGTCCTGCCATATGTTTATTCCACCCATGAACCCAGCAGCTGATTTCACCAGATGAGGAATCAAGTCATTCCTTTCAAGTCACAAACAAGTCTCAAGTTAAATCCCAAGTCCTCAAAGAGTTAAAGTCAATGAGATAATTAAGTGACTAATTAAATGATAATTCTGCATTAGTGATGAACACCTGCTGTTAACAATCAACATCACTGAAGAAAAGAGAAACACAAGAACTACAATTGACTTTAAGCACAGCCTTGGATGAAATCAACTGGAAGAAAAAAAAAAAAAAAAAACTTTGTCACCATAATTGTGGTGATTCCACCATCATGGAGATCAGTGTTTGCTTTAGTTGGGCTCTTGACCCTTTTAATAATTCAAAGTAATTTGCTTTTAAACACTTGCGGTTGTGTTATGTAGTAAACATTAACACATTGCTGAATTAAAAGCTTGAAGTAGAAAATTTCATTGCCCTTTTTTCACCTAAAACATTTTAATTAACTTCATGAAGGTGTCTCTCTTTGGTTTGTTAAATTATGTTCAGCAATTACTGAACTACAAAAAAAGTCATATTAAACAAATATTATTGTAATGCTTAAATATTGGGGGGAAAAAATTGTACAGGCTCGGGGTTTTAGACATGAGCACTTATCATATGATCCTCAACAGTGGTTACAATAATTATTCATGCTACAGTGCATAATCAGAGTTTTTACTATGGTGTCACCCAGCATGCACTTCAGCTTGAAGCGTTTTGTTGATTGTCACCATTGTTGAGATTCATATGCTGGGTCATGATGTCTGTGCGTCTTATTAGGAAAAGATTTCAAAAATGTATATTTGTTACATACATTAGGAAATGTATTCATTATAGTGATTAAACCAACGGTTCCACAAGGTAGGTTATTTAAAAACTGAACACTTGTTAATACTAAATACATAAAATTGTTTTGGAAATAAACAGGCTGATGCCTAATAATTACTTCATCATGTAAAACCAGCTAGTAACGGTTTTCTGCACAGCACTGATCGCACTGTTTTATAACAGCACATGTACTTTTACAGAGAAATATCTAACATAAGAAACCAAAGGTCAAGAGCCCAACTGAAGCAAACACTGATCTCCATGATGGTGGCATAATTTTAACCAATAAAATTATTTTTATTGGTTTCCTCGTTTCCTCAAACGGTTTGAGTTAACATAACTTGTCAGGTTTGAGTGAGGCTGTGTCTGAAGTCAGCTGTTGTTCCTTTCTCTCTTTTCTTTAGTGATTCTGTTTGTTAACAGCAGGTGTTCATCACTAAAGCTCAATTAATCACTTAATCACTTAATTGCAATGTATATCTTCTTTCAGGGAACTCAACTGAATTAAGTTCAGAGTACTCATAACTGTTAGTTTTTTCAACTTAAATGGTTTAAGGCAATCAGTTTCCTCAAACGGTTTGAGTTAACATAACTTAAGGATATCTGTTTACTCAAACCGTTTGAGTTAAGTTTACTTGTCGGGTATTACAGTCAAGGCAATCGGTTTACTCAAACGATTTGAGTTAAGTTAACTTGTCGGGTTTTACAGTGTAGTGCAAAAGGTTGTGGGTTTAATTCTCAGGGTACACACATACTGTTTTTGTTACAAATCAATGTTCTTAGAATGTTGAATTGTATATAAAAAATTAGATTGACAGAATGTTTGAGGAACATCATGCATTTTAAAAGTGTTCCTCTAACATCAATAAAACTGAACATGTTTAATGTTCCTAGAACCAACACTGAATATTTGGATAACGTTCTTGTAACAAAATTCTGTTCGGTAAGTTTTACATTGTTCAAACAAATGAATAAAACACCAAGCCTTCACTGTAAAACCCGACAAGTAACTTAACTCAAACCGTTTGAGTAAACAGATATCCTTAAAAACCTGACAAATGTGTTTTACTCAAACTGTTTGAGGAAACCGATTGCCTTAAACCAGGGATAGGCAACTCTTTATGAGGGCTGAAGCTAAACTCTTTAGGATAGTGGCCCTCCAGGACCGGAGTTGCCTATCCCTGCCTTAAACCATTTAAGTACTCTGAACTAAATTCAGTTGAGTTCAATGAAAGAAGATTTACATTGCAATTAAAAAATGAAGTGATTAATTGAATGATAATTTAGCATTAGTGATGAACACCTGCTGTTAACAAACAGAATCACTGAAGAAAAGAGAAACACAAGAACTACTACAACTGACTTCAGACACAGACTTAGATGAAATCAACTGAAATAAAATACATGAAATCTCTCAAGATCTGATTAAACAACCCCACAAACAGCATCACCAGCTCCACTTATTACCTAATAACCAGACTGACTTTATTTCTGTCAGACGTCTACAGAAGATCTTATTGAGAATGAACTAAGGTTTAGATGCTGATTTATTGTTTCATTTGAAGTAACCATGTTAGAGATCAGTGTTTGCTTTAGTTGTGCTCTTGACCCTTGATTTCTGTCTTAGTCTTTTCTCTGGCTGTTATAACCATCATTATTGATGTTTGTGTGTGACTAGTTACTGCCATAGAAGACAGATGTATGTTCAAATAGTGTTCGCTAGTCTTATATGAACTTATTATGATGAAACCACCCGCTCTTGGTTTCCATTATAATTGACTGAATTCATAATTACTCAGATTTTTAATTTTTAATCAGAATTTTTATCATCACCAGTAAGCTGCACACCGACCAATACATGTTAATATGTTCTCTGGGCTTTTGAGTTATAACAAACATGTTTTAAATACACATTGTTATAACAGCCAGAGGAAACACAAAAACAGAAGTCAAGAGCCCAACTAAAGCAAACACTGATCTCTAACATGGTTATTTCAAATGAAACAATAAATCAACATCTAAACCTTAGTTCATTCTCAATAAGATCTTCTGTAGACGTCTGACAGAAATAAAGTCAGTCTGGTTATTAATAAGTGGAGCTGGTGATGCTGTTTGTGGGGTTGTTTAATCAGATCTTGAGAGATTTCATGTATTTTATTTCAGTTGATTTCATCTAAGTCTGTGTCTGAAGTCAGTTGTAGTAGTTCTTGTGGTTCTCTTTTCTTCTGTGATTCTGTTTGTTAGCAGCAGCTGTTCATCATCAATTCACAATCAGCACTTAATCACTTACATGGTTTAAATCAAGGCAATCTGTTTACTTAAACGGTTTGAGTTAAGTTTACTTGTCGGGTTTTACAGTGTATTGTGGTCACGGTGTGTATGAAGGGAAAAAAACTTGTTTCCTGCATGTTTGTACACCTCTCTCCCTCAGTCAAGGTGAGAGCAAACATCCTTTTTTTATTTTCTGCTAATATGACAATTTACTTGACAGCAAATCAAAGTTTCTATAGAGCTTGTGCAAAAATCCAAACTGACAGGACAGCTTAATCAATGGTTGCCTTGCAATATACAATAAATAACAGCAGTGCACTGCTCTTTTCATTAAATTACATTAAAAAAAAAAATTAAAAGAAAACGAGAAAACACATTCTGTGTGATCAGGGCCTAACAGATTATATAACTCTCTCTGACATTCCTCACTAAAATCACAGATAGCAAAAATAAGAACAGAACTTCAATTTAAAACAACTGTAATATTACTTCATATCCAGAATTTAGGTGCAAATTGAGAAAATGTCTGACCTCATTATTAAGGAGACAGTAGATCAGGAAGATGAAGGTTCCCTGCTGGGAGTTCAAGATCAGGAAGAGGATCATCAGCATCTCATTACCATTAGTGAAGAAACCCAGAATCCAGGGGCAACCAAGAACCACAAACTGAGCCAGTGTTTTAAATGCCATGATCCTGCAGAAAAAACAGAGAAATGTCGTCTGTCTTTACTGACTATATATGTGGTTTTCTACAGAGTAATAAAGTCATAATATTACTTGGTTTGTTTCATCTTCAGCATTGAGATTTTTGAGAGTTGAGTTCAGAGTGATTATGATCTTGACGAAGAGAATCGTGTTTAACTGCAAAGTAGAAGAGTAATTAATCACTTTGCTTTACACTGTAAAAAGTGTTTCCCTATATTTATTCAGTAAAATTGTGTTATATATTATATAACAATGGTATATATTTATAAATAAATATATTACTAAACATAATTAGTGCTGGGTTCACAGAAATGGTTTAATTGCAAAAAAAAAAAAAAAAGCAAGGATTGGACAGTGCAGATTACGGGCAATCATATTTCATTGAAATATTTAATCTTGCAATATATTATTCACCACAATATCATGGCCAGTCTTCTTCGTCCGGCTACCAGGATCTATTTTCTGAGCAAGATCTCTACACACACACACACACACACAAAATCACAATTGTTTTCAATGTTGAACAGATAAGAATATATTCACATTTGATACTCACACTCTGATTGTCATCCATCTTCACTTGTCCTCTTATTCAGTAGGTATAGTTGTCCAGAGGTGGGACTTTCAAGTCACAAGCAAGTCTTCAAGTCATATTCAAGTCCTCAAAGGGTTAAAGCTAAAGAGATAATTAAGTGACTAATTAAATGATGATTGTGCATTAGTGATGAACATCTGCTGTTAACAATCAACATCACTGAAGTAAAGAGAAACACAAGAACAACAACTGAATTTAGCCACAGCCTTCAACTGAAAAAAAAAGTAAAAGAAAAAAAAAACACTATGCCACCATAATTGTGGTCAAGGTTTGCTTTAAGTAGTGTCTTGACCCTTTTACTAATTTACTAAGTCAAACCTTGCAGTAACAGATGATTTTACGCTTTTTCTGCTTACAACTCATGATGACTGAACGTCATGAAATGGTGTTTATCTTTGGATAGTAGACTGACACTCAGCTGTTACTGAACTGAAAAAAAAAAAAAAAACAATGTTGAAAGACACAAAAGGAGACAATCAGTTCAAGTTTTTAGACAAACACACTTATCACAGATTCCTCAACAGTGGTGACAATTTTTCATACTGCAGTGCATGACGGGAGTTTTTACTAAGGTTTTACCCAACATGCAACATTTTGTTGATTGTCACCACTGTTGAGAGTCATATGTTGGTTCTTGATGTCTGTGTGTGTCTACAGAGTATTGGTTTTCATTTTTTGTATGCACTTAGTAGATTTAAAATTCACTTTATTTTTTTCCCATAGTGTAGTTTTACTGGGTTGATTATTCTAAACTTAAATATAGCTAATGTTCATTTGATTGTGATCTGACCACCTATCACATACAGATTAATTTCTTCTCTCTGCTTTACAGCACCTCATGCAATGCTACATAAAGAGATCTAACACGACAGTCAAGGGTCAAGAGCCCCAGTAAAGCAAACACTGATCTCCATTATGGTTGCATCACTTTAACCAATAAAACATCAACATCTGATCCTCTGTAACGCACAATAACAGCAGGTGTTCATCACTAATGCACAATCATCATTTAATTAGTCTCTTAATTATCTCATTAACTTTAACCCTTTGAGGACTTGGGATATGACTTGAAAGTCCCAACTCTGGTAAAAGCTGAGTGTCAGTCAACAATCCAAAGAAAACTATCGCATGATGTCCAAGTCAACATGAGTTATAAGCAGAAAAACATAAGATCATCTGTCACTACAAGGTTTGATTCAGCAATGCATACATGTTTGTTGCAAAAACAATATTGAAATTGTTTTGAATCAAATTGCTTTGAATTAATAAAAGGGTCAAGAGACTACCTAAAGCAAACCCTGACCACAATTATGGTGGCATAGTGTTTTTTTTTTTTTTTTCAGTTGAAGGCTGTGGCTAAATTCAGTTGTAGTGCTTGTGTTTCGCTTTACTTCAGTGATGATGATTGTTAACAGCAGATGTTCATCACTAATGTAAAATCATCATTTAATTAGTCATTTAATTATCTCATTAACTTTAACCCTTTGAGGACTTGGATATGACTTGAAGACTTGCTTGTGACTTGAAAGTCCCACCTCTGTAGTTGTCACCAAAAACCTACACTGTAAAAAAAATTGCTGTTAAATAACAGTAATTTTCTGGCAGCAGGGGTGCCAGTAAAGTACTGTTAATTTACAGCTCTTAACCATTTATTTACCACTCTTATTTTTTAACAGTATTTTACCGTAAATTCTACCATGGAAATTAACTCCACTCCCACTGCTTCAAACAGTTCGAGTTTTTAAAACTAGCATTCCTACGATGTTAGTACTATGAACTTATTTAATTTGAGTCCACTGAGAAGGAATATTTCTTAATATAACAATGCAAACACTTAATGTGCAGTAATAAAGTAACTAAATACATGACTTTGACTCAAATCACTGCAGCTCATTGTCAGCTATAGCACACATGTATGTGCTGAAGTACAGCGACTCACATTTACTGCCTTTATATAAAGCAGTAAAAGATCAGAATTTGTGGCTCATCATTGACTGAAGCACAGGCTCTACTCTCCAGCACAATGGTGAACAAAAAAACTACATTAAACTAACAGATCTCTCTTGAGCAAACACACATTAATACAGTTGAGTTCAGTATTTACTCATTATCAGTGTATGACTTTGCATAAATGTTTTTATATGTATGTTCACAAATATTTTAGTTAAATTATTTTTTTTTCTTTTTGTAAATCTGACATTTACATTTTACAGTGTATTACTGTTTTTCCTTGACTTAACGGCAACAAACTGTAGAAAAACACTTTTTTTGCTGGCAACCATTAATTTACGGCAATAAACAGTAGAAAAACAGTTATTTACTGGCAGCAGGGGTGCCAGTAAATAACTGTTTTTCTACCGTTTGTTTCCTGTAAATTAATTACAGTTTATTACTGTTAAATTATGTTTCATGCTGTTTTTTCTTCATCTTAAATCTTTAACCCTTTAAACCCCACAAGAAAATCCTCAGTTTTAAATGAACACTTATAATGTGTGCACACTACAGAGTGTTAGAGTAACACTGAATCAGTGAAGTTAATGAGATAATTCGGTGATTAATTGATGATTGAGCATTAGTGATAAACACCTGCAGAATCACTGAAGGAAAGAGAAACACAAGAACTACAAATGACTTCAGCCACAGCCTTAGATGAAATCAACTGAATAAAAGAATACATCAAATCTCTCAAGATCTGATTAAACAACTATTAAAACAGCTTCACCAGATTCACATTACTAACCAGACTGACTTTATTTCTGTCAGATGTCTACAGAAGATCTTATTGAGAGTTAAATAGGTTTAGGTGTTTTTTTCACTACCATGATGGAGATCAGTGTTTACTTTAGTTGGGCTCTTGAACGTGACTTTTCAACAAGTTTTTTTTTTTTTTTACATGCTGTAACAATGTGCCTTTGGAGCTTGTTATAGCAAAACAAATGTCCACAGAAGAAAAAAAATCTGATATTGATGTTTATAGATTGACAAGAACAAATACTATTATTTCTGATCTAATCCCGTGTCTCTTCTCTTATTGAATATTGATACTACAGCATAAGAAGAAACCCTGCTGAGCCATAACTTATGAAAGACTGTTAAGAAGATTTCACTCATAAAAAAAAAAACCTTTGCAGAAATTTAGACAGAAACATCAAGAATCAGCGTATGAATCACAACAATGGTGACAATCCACAAAATAAATGAACAGATCAGTTCTGAACATCACAACACATGCTACTAAAACTTAAAACAAATGCAAAATTATAAGCACATAAGAATTCAAGAAAATAAGTGAACAATTCAGGGGCATAATTTATTCATGCCGCAATGCATGCTGGGAATCATGGATGAGTTTTATCCTGTGCTGGTACCCAGCATGCATTGCATCATGAACCTTTTGATTGTCACCATTGTTGAGATTCATATGCTGATTGTTGATGTCTCTCTTTGAGTGTTGTGAGGACTTGCTGCCCGAAATATTTTTTAACTAAAACTAGTCGTTAAATCCATAAATACTGGTTAACACACTACTTTTCAATCTTACAAAATTTAAGAAACAAAAAAAAAAAAATTGTGTCATTCACTCAAATATTTCAACACCAAACTAAAATTTGATTTCTATACCAACACATTAAATCAGTCTAGTAGATCATGCCTGTTAGAAACAGCCATAATCACTTGACTATCAAAATTAATACTGCTGTAACAGATGCATCATGAAGATACAAATACAGCAATGAAACAACATGTAAAGTGTAAAAGTCAAGGGTCAGGAGACCAACTAAAGTAAACACTGATCTCCACAATGGTAACATCAAACGAAACAGTAACATTATCATCTAAATCTCTGTAATTCTCAGTAAGATCTTTGGATCTCTGATCTCTGATCTGATAGAAATAAAGTCAGTCTGGTTAGTAATGAGTGAAGTTGGTAAATCTTCAGTTGATTTCATATAAAGCTGTGGCTGAAGTCAGTTGTAGTTCATGTGTTTGTCTTGTTTCTCTTTTGTTCAATGATTCTACTCATTAACAGCAGCTGTTGATCAGTGTCTGAATTCACTCATTAATTTTCACTCTCTCTGTCAGGTGGATTATATTAGTAAACTCATGTAGGGAATAGTGTATGAGGGTGTAGGGTGTGATTTGAAACACAGCCGCTGAGTGTCGACTTTGAACGTTGTTAATTTACGATATATAGCAGCAGGCTACCTTCTCGAATTGATGAATATTACCCAGAATGCACTGTTTTAATGAAAAACAGTATGTTACTGTTGAAATTTGGCCGTTTTTTTACAGCGATTTTTAACAGTGTATGCTCCTAGAAATTCGTTCCTAGGATTGCGGCCCCTGAAAATGCAACCTTTATTAAACCAAAATAAATGAGAGATATACACATATAAGAGTCAACGAAACATCATCAGGCAATGTATGGAATACACAGAGAACTCATGAAAAAGTGATGAACATATGTGTGTAATCAATGAAGAATCATGAAAAACCAATGAAGCACAAAGAAAACAAAACAACAACAAAAAAACAAAGACAAACTAGAAGTACATGAAACTGAAACCAAAACTTCATGTGACAGTTACACTTTAGTCATATTGCAGATGCTACAGAGCAAAATCCCCAGTGTTAATTTAACACTCTTGAGTGTGGACTCATATAAACACTGAAGCAGTGTTAAAAGTAACACTGAAGCAGAGTTGAAGTTAATGAGATAATTAAGAAGTTAATTGAGTTATGATTTAGCATTATTGAAGACACCTGATGTTAACAAGCAGAATCACCAACCAAGAAAAATCACAATTTGTGTGTCACCATTATAGTGGTCAGTGTTTGCTTTAGTTGGGATCTTGGCTTGTGGATTTTTACTTGAAAAATTTGTTTTGCAAGTCAAGAGCAAAAGTCATCTGGTGGTGATGATTGTGTTTTAATGTAATCGCTGTTTGACCTGAGTTACTGAACTATTTTACAGTGTTTTCTCTAAATAAAACTTCCATTATTGATTGTAACAGCTTTGATTCCACAATGGAAGTGTCTGCATTTTCTAATCATTTTTAGCCATCTCTTGCAAGTGATTCTGATTTTTTTTTTATTATAATTAAAAAGTATTTATTTTAGGCATTCACAGATAACAATAATCAATGTATGATCAAACAGCATATCCAGACAAACAGATCTACTCTGAACATCACAAAACAAGATACTAAAATTTCACATAAAAACAGCAAAAATAAAATATAGTTAGAATAAAAAGTTAAAAAGACAGTTCAGCTCATAATTTATTCATGCCGCAATGCATGATTGGAGCCATGGATGAGTTTTTATTGGCTACAACATGCTTTTTTTGATGGTCACCGTTGTTGTGATGCTCATGCTGATTCCTGATGTATGTGTTTCTAAACTAAATAATTGTTTTCCTTTATGTAGCACTAACTTTTAAAAACATGTCATATTGTGCCAAAAATGATGGATTGCTATCTATTTTTTCCACTTAATAAACCACAATCAATAGCACACATGATTGCCTTTGCTCTGGTCTGTATGTTATAATTTTGTTACCACAACAACACAAAGTCTAAAGTAAACATCTGAAGGTTCAAGATCACAACTAAAGCAAACACTGACCACTATAATGGTGACACACAAATTGTGATTTTCTCATTTGTGATTCTGCTTGTTAACATCAGGTGTCTTCAATAATGGTCAATCATGACCCAATTAATTTCTTAATTATCTCATTAACTTCAACTTTGCTTCAGTGTTTTACTTTTAACACTGCTTCAGAGTTTATATGAGTCCACAGACTCCACACTCAGAGTGTTAAATTAACACTGGAGATTTTGCTGTGTAGTATTTCATATTCAAAGTAGGATATTCCTCTCAAATTAGAATCAATAATTATATAAAGCTTTTTTTTTTGTCTTTTGGGGAATGGTGAAAAAATGCGTTCACAAATACAATTAATATATCGCACTGTTTATTAAGACACAATTTTGTACAAAAAAGTGAAAGCAAATATCAATCATCATTCATGTCTTTTATTACTAAAGTACAAGTCATATGACAATACAGATTCACTTTAAAATTTGAAACATCAGCTGTTCCTTTACTTTAATAGATTTATGAAGGTAAACCCACTACAACTATAAAAGCTGTGACACTCCATTCTGAAAATAAATTTAGTCATATGAATATACACAAAAGTAGGCTAAAAAAGAAAATATATATATTCTGACCACAAACAAAATTGTTCAAGATTAATAAATGTATTAACTATTTGACACAAGCCTTTATATATTTAAAATAGATTAAAAAATTTACTTAAACTGTAAAGTGTAAAGTCATGATTTTTTCTGTTCTCCATGTACACACAAAATAGTTTTCAGGAGGGCATTTTAATTTGCCGGCATTTATCAGAACATTTTATTGATGCTGTAAAAATATGCTTGACTCCCACCACCAAGAAAATCTTGTATTTTTCAAAATAAGTACTGATGTAGAACATATAAGTTTTTAAAACTGTAATATCAAGAAAGGTGATCTGGGGTAATTCATTAAGATTTATACATCCTAAAAAATTGTTAAGGATTTACAGAAGTAGTCCTGACCTGGTCAAAACCCAGATTACTAAACTGTACATTTTAGAATTACATCAAATGCATAATAATGGCACTTCAGCAATATCTAGACATGATTCTGTAGTCCTCAGAGTTGTTTGGGTCCACTGCAAAGACATCTGAAGAACTTCCTGTACTGCTGCCTGACCTGAACAAGAAGGAGACGAGAGGAGCTGAGTGACTTCATGAGATCAATACGACCTCTGAACTTATAAACAAGAATGAGTTTGTTTATAACAAACAGGTAAGAAACTACTTTACAGCCACTGTCTCTGGGGGTTTATTGGTTTATTTATAGAGTATAGATGGAAAAAAGTCTGACCTCATTATTGAGGACACAGTAGATCAGGAAGATGAAGGTTCCCTGCTGGGAGTTCAAGATCAGGAAGAGGATCTCCAGCCCCTTACTGTCATTAGTGAAGAAACCCAGAATCCAGGGGCAACCAAGAACCACAAACTGAGCCAGTGTTTTAAACGCCATGATCCTGCAGAGAAACAGAGACAGAAAGAGAGTTAATGCTTCTTCATTATTTTACGAAGCATATAAATCATAATGTTTGTTACTTGGTTTGTTTCATTTGTGAAACTTCAGCATTCAGTTTTTTGAGAGTTGAGTTCAGAGTGATGACGATCATGACGAAGAGAACTGTGTTTAACTGCAGAATAAGAAGAAATTATTGAATGATTTTTTTTTTTTTGGCTTCAACAGCCCAAGTGAAAAACTGTAATATTTAGAACTTACTCCTAGTATGACACAAATAGGACCTAGAAAACTCCAGATAAAACCTTTATCATGTTTAAGCCAGCAACTGTTCAGAGGGAAACAAATAATAACTGATTTACATTTTGCTGACGCTTTTATCCAAAGCGACTTACAATTGCTATATATGTCAGAGGTCGCACACCTCTGGAGCAACTAGGGGTTAAGTGTCTTTCTCAGGAACACATTGGTGTCTCACAGTGGATTTGAACCCGTGTCTCTCACACCAAAGGCATGTGTTTTATCCACTGTGCCAACACCACCCCTAATTTAATTAAAACATACTATTTCATATGTTGAATGTTGATATCAGATTTGTCAATAAAAGCCTGTGTAAAAAAGAATGTGTTTCATCAGATAGCAGAAAACAGTTCTGAGCGTTTTACTTCCTTCTAAACAAATTACTTTAAAAACAACAACAACTCACTCTTCACTGCCGTAACCTTCAGGAACCAGACTGACAGAAACAAACACCACAACCAGAGCAACCAGATATCCAATCACACACAGGAATCCACTGCTAAGCACCTCCCTCTTTTTGGAGCTGATCTGTGATAAGTTCTTTACACAGATGAAGAGCAGCACAGCTTCAATGAACATCCACACAAATCCGGAGTGAAACAGGAATTGCACAAGGCCTGAGATCATGGCACACAACACCTGGAGACCATGAGAGATGGTTATGATGATTCTCAGTGAGTCTGTGCTGAGCTGTAGGGCTCCTTCATCATTCTCACCTGCTGAGGACGTATGAGGCTCAGGAACTGCTGTGTGAGCAGAAACAGAAGGTGAGCCAACAGAAGACTGATGCAGATGTTGATTCGAGCCACATTATTCACTCCAGGACTCCACTGACAAAGGGCAAAGGTCAACAGGGCCAAAGTGAAGAACACCAGCCCCACGGACACACACACCAAATTCAACAGATCCAGCTGAGAGTCGCTCTGAGAAAACATGTGAGAGAACATGAGAACCAAATCTGTGCTGTTCTTCAGTGTACACTAGAAATGTTCTGTACCTTTGACTGACGGCTGCTGGTTTGCATGATGAGAGCGAATGTGGACAGATGATCACAGGAACACACAGTGTGGCTGCTGTTGGACTTTAAAGCAGAACAACCATCTACAATCCACTCGCTGATATTCCAGTACACACAGAACAGAGAACCGCTGGGATCAAACTCCTGCAGAAAGATGAAGAAAGTATCAGAACATTGAATATTAAATGTTTTCAGATGTTCATCAGTGCTCTGATAAAACAAAAGCACATTTCAGTCTCTCACTCTGATGTGTTTGAGGGTGAAGTTGACTGGTTTAGTTAGTTTAGTGTTGGTGGTTTTGGGAAGAGTAGCTGAGATCACAGTGGACATCATGGTTTTAATTGTGTCATTGGATTTGTTGAAGAAGTCTGGCTTCAGTAGATTCTCCATCATGTTGTTGCTCATGAAAGCCACAGCAGCTGATCCTGTGTGACAGAGACAAAAATGCAATACTAAAAAATGATGTAAATTTAGTGGTAATGCTCTGATGTCCCTTTTTAGTTTTTTTTTTTTTTTTTTAAATCACACAAAAATTATGTAATACTTTCAGTGTTGTTCCTGGCAATCGCAATTAGATCGATGTCCACAGAAGAATTTGTAGTGTTGAGTCGAGGGATTTTATCTAAGGTGACCCGAGGTCCAACCATGAAGACTTGACCCTCTGATATAGAACACATGCAGTTACACAGCAGAATCTCCACACTGTAAAACCCGTTTGAGTAAACCGATTGCCAAAGCCAGACAAGTAAACTTAACTCAAATGGTTTGAGTAAACAGATATCCTTAAGTTATGTTAACTCAAACCGTTTGAGGAAACCGATTGCCTTAAACCATTTAAGTTGAAAAAACTAACCATTATGAGTACTCTGAACTTAATTCAGTTGAGTTCACTGAAAGAAGATATACATTGCAATTAAGTAATTAAGTGATTAATTGAGTGATAATTGAGCTTTAGTGATGAACACCTGCTGTTAACAAACAGAATTAATGAAGAAAAGAGAGAAAGGAACTACAGCTGACTTCAGACACAGCCTCACTCAAACCTGACAAGTTATGTTAACTCAAACCGTTTGAGGAAACTGATTGCCTTAAACCATTTAAGTTGTAAAAACTAACAGTTATGAGTACTCTGAACTTAATTCAGTTGAGTTCACTGAAAGCAGATATACATTGCAATTAAGTGATTAACTGAGTGATAATTGTTAATTAGTGATAAACAGCTGCTGTTAACAAACAGAATTACTGAAGAAAAGAGAAACACAAGAACTACTACAACTGCCTTCAGACACAGCCTTAGATGAAATCAACTGAAATAAAATACATTAAATCTCTCAAGATCTGATTAAACAACCCACAAACAGCATCACCAGCTCCCCTTATTAATAACCAAACTTACTTTATTTCTGTCAGACGCAGAGGTGGACATTCCAGGAGTCAGAAAGTAAAAGTCCTGCCATATGTTTATTCCACCCATGAACTCAGCAGCTGATTTAATCAGAGGAGGAACCAAGTCATTCCTTTCAAGTCACAAACTAGTCTTAAGTCAAATCCCAAGTCCTCAAAGAGTTAAAGTTAATGAGATAATTAAGTAACTAATTAAATGATGATTTAGAAAGTGTTTGGAAAGTTTGTCATATTAACTGATAATCACAGAACCACTGCTTCTTAGAATCACTTTTACTATATTATCTAACTAATTACACAACACCCATTTCATCAAAGATCACACTGCATACAGTTCAATATTTGATGGTTATCATCAATGGGCTAAGTAAAAAATGCTAATAGTATTTCTTCTGGGCTTTTGAGATGCAACTAACATGTTTCAGAAACATGTGGTTACAACAACCAGAGAAAACACAAAGACTGAAGTGAAGGGTCAAGAGCCCAACTAAAGCAAACACTGATCTCTAATATGGTTACTTCAAATGAAACAATAAATCAACAACTAAACCTTAGTTCATTCTCAATAAGATCTTCTGTAGACGTCTGACAAAAATCAAGTCACTCTGGTTATTAATAAGTGGAGCTTGTGATGCTGTTTGTGGGTTGTTTAATCAGATCTTGAGAGATTTCATTTATTTTATTTCAGTTGATTTCATCTAAGGCTGTGTCTGAAGTCAGTTGTAGTAGTTCTTGTGTTTCTCTTTTCTTCAGTGATTCTGCTTGTTAACAGCAGCTGTTCATCACTAATTCTCAATCAGCACTTAGTTAATCACTTAATTACTTGAATGCAAAGTTTAAAAACTTACATGGTTTAAATCAAGGCAATCTGTTTACTCAAACGGTTTGAGTTAAGTTATTTGTCGGGTTTTACAGTGCAGTGTTAATTTAACGCTCAGAGTGTGGACACATATAAACACTGAAGCAGTGTTAAAAGTAACACTGAAGGAGAGTTGACGTTAATGAGATAATTAAGAAGTTACTTGAGTTATGATTGAGCATTATTGAAGACACCTGATGTTAACAAGCAGAATGACCAATCAAGAAAATCACAATTTGTGTGTCACATCATTGATGTCTATGTGTCTCAAAAGATTTTTCTCTCAAAATGCATTTAAAAAAATCAGTATGTCTGATCTTAAGGAGGAAAGTATTGTTTCTTCATTAACAATTGGGTCAATGACAAGAAAAATTATTCTCAATTTTTCTTCATGATTATGAAAACTATATCACCTTATATTTGTTCATGGCCCCTTTTATAACAAATTATGTGCTTTGGTAAACACTATTACAAGAACCACAAACTTACTAAGCCAAGAGTCAAACTACCCAACTAAAGCAAACACTGATCACAATAATGGTGATCAAACATTTACAAATAAAACATCAACATCTAAATCTCTGTTAATTCTCAAAAATAACTTCTGTAGACGTCTGACAGAAATAAAGTCAAACTGGTTAGTAATAAGTGAAGCTGGTAATATGTGTACTGCCATGCATTTCAACGTTTTTGATTATTTTTTGTGGGGGTGTTTATTCCAGCCAAAATTCAGCATCTGCCCAACGTTGGAGCTTGACGTCAAACAGTCGTTGGATTTAGACGTCCACCTGATTTTCATTTTCAACCAAAATCCAACGTCTAACCGACGTTGGAGTCTACATCCTGTGCCTGGTGGGTAGGTTCTGCCACCACCAAGAACAATTAAACGAAATACCCCAAATAAAATTAATAAAAAGTGCTTACAACAGGACCCTGCTGGTTCGACTTGAATAAAGACAGAGATGTGACTTATCAACAAGACCACATTTATTTAACTTATTTTGATTATTTCATCTTCCTTCTAAAACATCTTATAAAAAAATTAAAGTTTACAGCTTACCAATTAAATGATTAGAGATCTGGAAAATTATCACATTAGCAGCAGGTAGAAATATCACACAGCAATCAGTGAATGGAAATTCTTAAAGCCGGTGGCAATCGAAAATTTTTAAATATTTAATAATAAAATAATATTTTTGTTCAGAATATTCCTGACGACAATTTTATGCTTGGTTTATAAAGTATTTTAGTATAAGTATTCAATCATGCAGTACGCGTTATAACACTGACTGACACCAAATAATTGTTGGAGAATATGTATGTATAAAAACTTTAGTTGCAACACATGATATTTTAGTAAATTACCCACATAACACAAGGGTGATAAAAACAACACAACAAGTAAGCAAGCAAACCACTTGAGTATGAAGATGCATTAATGTAGATTATATCTCAGGTTTATCAGCAATAGTAACTGCCTTTATACTTACCCACAGCAGCAAGAGTAAAATTGACACTGTCACTTGTTTCTGTCGGTTTCACTAATGTAGAAATTAGTTTCTCACTGGTTTTTAAAACACGGTTTCCAAAAGAGGCTAGTTCAGCCGGGTTTGATGATGATGACCCTAAAATCTTCTCTGAAGCGTTGAAGGCCAAAGTCAAAATGTCCTTCACAGTCTAATTCATTGATCAGACAAATAGTTAAAATGTACAAATAGTTATAATGTCAACAGAGACAATAAGACAGCATAATATGTAACTGACACACATTTTTACTTTTTATTTTATCTTCATGTTCTTTTTATTTTTATTTTTTGAAGACTTACATTCAAAGGAAGCACTTGAGCTGTAATGTTCTCGATCTGATCAAGAAGATTTTGAAAGCACCCTCCAGAGTTCTGACTCTAAAATCACAGAACAGAATCTGTGGTTTTAATCATGCTTTGCAATATTAATAAACAAAATCTGGCAATAAAGAGAAAAGCACATTCATTTTTAAAATATCCGCAGTGCAAATCTTATTGCACTGCTCTTTGAACTATTATTGTGGAGTCCAACTCTAAAAATTTAAATGTACAAAAACTAAACTTACGGTGCATCCTTGCGGCAGTGTTATATTTATAACTATAAAGACAGAAATCAACATGAAGACAATATTTTTAAAACACAGCCAATGAAAAGACAAGCCTTCTTTTCTTTAATCCACAGGAGCGTAACAGTTGAGATCAAGATTTTTAAATGAACTTGACATCACAATAAAAAAAAAAATCAATCAACACAGGAAACATTGGACTACATTACCAGATGAGCTCATCTCTAGTGTGACATTCATTTCAGTGCTGCTGATGTTAGTAACAGCTGAAAAAAAAGATGACTGATAAATTTTAATGAATCAACAATCACACAAACAATACAAAGGGCTTATATAATCAGCTGCACACAATGTTACAGAACAGTAAGTTATGATTTAACAGTCATCATAATCCCGGATGTGTTTGTGTAATGGACTATTAAAGGAAGAGGGGTTCACACCATGAAACTAGGAAAATAATATAGTGAACTTTATAATTACCTACGTGTAGCTATATAAATAAAACACCTTGTCTGCTTTTAATTGAAATAATTATTATTGAAGATTTCATGAGACAGCAGTGCATTTAACAAACACACAAACATAAGTGTGTATTTAACAAATTTTTTTTTTGTTTGTTTTTGTTTGCTAGCAACTAATTTAAATGTCTGAAACCTATAATAAATGTAATGTGGTTGAAAACACAAAACAGAACACACTCAACAGAGGAAACATCAGACTACATTACCCGCTGAGCTCGTCTCTGGTGTGACTGTTTTAGCAGTGCTGCTGATGTTAGTAACAGCTGAAACAAATGATGAATGATGAACATTAATGAATCAACAATCACACAAAAAAAATAAATAAAAAGGGCTCATGAAAATCTTATTACCTGCACAGTATGATAAATAACAGTGAGAACCAACTTATAGACCACAGATATGATCATGATTGAGCCACAAGCAGGCCATAGCAATGGCACATGTCAGCCAAGAGTAAAAAAAAAAACAACCAGAACTGGACCTTATCTGAGCCACAAAATCTGTGTATATATTAAATATGAAGTCATTTCAGCCTTAATAAGCCTGTTAACAAGCAGAATCACTGAAGGAAAGAAGAGAACAGGAAAAGAGATGAGCAGAAACACAAGAACTACAACGGACTTCAGCTACAACCTTAGATGAAATCAACTGAAGATAAAAGAAGACATTGAATATCTGGAGATCTCACCAGAGGAGGATTAAACAACTCCACAAACAGCGTTACCAGTTTCACTTATTACTAACCAGATTGACTTTATTTCTGTTAGATATCTACAAAAGTTTTTATTGAGAATTAACAATAAATGTTATGAGCTTTAACTCTAATATGTGTCACCATAACAGTGATTAGTATTATCATTAGTTGGGCTCTTAACTCTTACTATATATTTGTCATCTCTTTTTCTGTTCTCTTCTTTCCTTCAGTGGTTCTGCTTGTTAACAGGCTTATTAAGGCTGATATTACTTCATATTTAATATACACAGATTTTGTGGCTCAGATAAGGTCCATTTCTGGTTAATTTCTTTACTCTTGGCTGACATGTGGCATTGCTATGGCCTGCTTGTGGCTGCAGTAATCTACAACTGCAAGTTTCATACTCTTTTCTCATACAAATACTAATTTCAACAAATCCTAAAACCACTCAACAGAGGAGACATCAGACTACATTACCAGCTGAGCTTGTCGCTGGTGTGATTGTTGTAGCAGTACTGCTGATGTTAGGAAGAGCTGAAATAAATAATCACTGATGAATCTTAATGAATCAACATACACACAAGTAATAAAATGGCTAATGTGAATATAATATGCAGAGGTGGGTAATCCAGGGGCCAAAGAGTTAAAGTCCTGCCATATTTTTGTTCCACCCATGAACTCAGGAGCTGATTCCATCAGAGGAGGAAACAAGTAATTCCTTTCAAGGCAAAAACTAGTCTTGAGTCAAATCCCAAGTCCTCAAAGAGTTAAAGTTAATGAGATAATTAAGTAACTAATTAAATGAAGATTGTGCATTAGTGATGAACACCTGCTGTTAACAATCAACATCACTGAAGAAAAGAGAAACACAAGCACTACAACTGACTTTAACCTAGGGCTGGGCGATATATCGTACGATATGATCATGCGCATCTAATCAGTAAAGCTGCTTCCGTGATCACCGCTAAAATCTCCATCATCTGCTTATAATTGGAGTGGCATTTAATAGACAGAGCCGTAGATCGCTGACAAGCCACGCCATATCGCGTTCATTATCGCAGATGAATCGCCTTCGATAATGAACGCGATATGGCGTGGCTTGTCAGCGGTCTACGGCTCTGTCTATCAGAGGTGGGACTTTCAAGTCACAAGCAAGTCTTCAAGTCATATTCAAGTCCTCAAAGGGTAAAAGCTAAAGAGATAATTAAGTGACTAATTAAATGATGATTGTGCATTAGTGATGAACATCTGCTGTTAACAATCAACATCACTGAAGTAAAGCGAAACACAATAACTACAACTGAATTTAGCCACAGCCTTCAACTGAAAAAAAAAGTAAAAAAGAAAATAAAAAACACTATGCCACCATAATTGTGGTCAAGGTTTGCTTTAAGTAGTGTCTTGACCCTTTTACTAATTCAAACCAATTTGATTCAAAACAATTGCAATGTTGTTTTTGCAACAAACATATATGCATTGCTGAGTTGAACCTTGCAGTAACAGATGATCTTATGCTTTTTCTGCTTATAACTCATGTTGACTGAACATCATGAAATTGTGTTTATCTTTGGATAGTAGACTGACACTCAGCTATTACTGAACTGAAGTTAAAAAAAATAAAAATCACAATGCTTCAATGTTGAAAGACACAAATGGAGACAATCAGTTCAAGTTTTTAGACAAACACACTTATCACACGATCCTCAACAGTGGTGACAATTTTTCATAATGCAGTGCATGACTGGAGTTTTTACTAAGGTGTTACCCAGCATGCAACATTTTGTTGATTGTCACCACTGTTGAGAGTCATATGCTGGTTCTTGATGTCTGTGTGTGCCTACAGAGTATAGTTTTTCAAATTTTATATGCACTTAGTAGATTTAAAATTCACTTAATTTTTTTTTCCATAGTGTAGTTTTAA